>NC_061508.1:146704636-146727287 GCF_022539505.1 Lolium rigidum | reverse complement strand
ATCTAAAGGTATAAACGATGCCCCCCATAGGGGGCTTCACGACGACCTAAGAATGTGCACCGTCCGATTTTTACAGAGGCTGGCCGAAAATCGATGTCAGCCGTTCGTTCCTGGGCAGCAGCGTGCCTTCTGGTTGGCGCGGAGCACGCGCGCAATTTTACCCCGTCGATCCTTGGCACTAGCGAAACACATGCGATGTCCAACATCTACCCGCGTCTGACTGCGTTTGGGTCCTACGGTCGGTCGGACCCGCGCGTCAGTCGCTGTGGGTCGATTTCTGGGTCACGCTCGCCTCGCGCCGGCCGTCCAAAATATCTTCTCCGCGCGGGCATAGACAGGGGTACTTTCGACCTTTCCATCCGTGGTAACCTAGCCACCAATCGTGCACGAGCTGCTCCTCCCCAATCCCTGCACAGCCGCCATCCACCCAATCGCCAAGCTCCTCCTCTCCAATGCCTCTCCTCCTCCTCTCTCTCCTAGCCGCCGCCTTCGCGCCTCTCCTCATCCACGACGCATCCCCTCCCGCTCTCCTCATTCGTGTTGAGGCTGGCGTCTGCTCCTTGCCTCCCCCCTTGCGCTGCCATCTGCGGCCTCGACCCGCCCGGTGAGCTCTCTGACCGTCGCCGGTGAGTTCATCCTCATCCCCTCATCTCTGATGTGCATGAGGTGGTAGGTCAAAATACACGTGGCTGTGGCGACCCGGGAGTAGTGGTTCCTATGAGATTTCGTGGCTGTGGGCGATTTCCTGGCCGGGATGCTCCTCCTCGCTGTCGATCTGGCCAACGGCAGGGCGGTTCATAGCTGGGAATGGCCATCGGAGCTCCTGCCCCCGCCCCCTGCTCGCACCAAAGGACGGTTTCTTTCCCTCCCTCTCTCTATATATTCCCGGTAACCTCATTTTTTAGTTAAGCTGCACATCTCATCTGGTTATGTCCCTGCTGTTGTACAGGATACCACCTCTTTCCTTCTTTCTCTTACCAATTGTTTTTGCTCATAGTTCTATGCTTTAAATCGGTTGAGAAATCTAACAGTTTTTCTGTGGCTACTGTACAGATCTGCTCGAATACTGCTCAATTTCTCAGTTTTCAAATTGCTTGGGGCAAAGATTCGGTTAAGTGTAATCTTCAATCACTGTATTCTGAAATTGACTACTGCAAGGTTTGCTGCTCTACCTTTTCTTTTACGTTTTATCACCTTCTTTCATACTCTTTACAATACCCATTATTCATCTTGGAAATGCCCATTTTTTCATACACGTCACTGTCCCACTGCACCCAATAGCTCTAGGTGAAAGATAAAACGGTGTTGTTCTAAAGAGAGGAAATTTACCGATTATATGTGACACCTTCGTTCTCTGAAAATGGATTCAATGTATAATATGCATCTTGTGCTCAGAGGTCAAATATATTACTGCAATTTACCTGTAATGAGCTCAGGTATGTTAGCTTTGTAATGTCCATGCAGGTGTACTGGTGTATATCGATCTGAACCATGAATGTATGAACAGCCAACATGTACTGTGCAAATGTATTAGTTTTCTATTTGCTATTTATTTGAATATAGGATGGCATCTGCATGCTTTTGTCTCTGATTCCTTGTTCATACCAGTGCTCTTCAGCAATACAGTTGTTGTTATTTGTATGAACAGCCATCTTGTAGAGTGCAAATGTATTAGTTTTCTATTTGCTATTTTTTCTTGCTCTTTATTTGAATATAGGGTGGAATTTGGATGCTTTTGTATCTGATTCCTTATTCTTAAGAGTTGCCCTTCAGTTCCATTTCAGGTCATGGTTGTCTTACAATAATGTGGAGTGCTGCAAAAAATATGTCTTTGCTGGCTGGCACTTTGAATTTGTCCCCAAGGTATTCTTTCAACCCCTGTTGACCATAAATAGGGAAATTTGCAACCCTGTTTCGAATTGGAAAATCATCTTATTTATTATATATTCTATAGCAGATATGCTTTGTAATCTTGTCATATTTCAAAATTATTTTTGGCAAAAGAAGATAGAGAAACCACTGATGTGAAGTCACTTGCCAACATTGTTCAGGTGTGGTTCTTATGTGCTAGGCGCCCTAAATTATCGGTGAAGTAAGAAGCTTGTCCAGACATATTTGTGTCTTTCCAAATCAGTTGAAAATGAGTGACATTATTGTCCAACCATACAACTTCCTTTTGAATCGGAAGCGTCTCGAACTATATGCTGACTGTGTGGTTGTTCTTGACAATACAACTCCTAATAGAATGGTCCTCCGACGTTAGTTTAAATCATACTTTGGACAAAAAAACTCTTTGGTCTCCACTATTATATCTGCAAGCACAACCACGTTGAGGTATCCTGGATATATGAATAATGATATGGCTGGCCTGCTTGCCTCCTTGATCCCAACTCCAAGGTGCCATTTTCTGATGATAGGTTATACACTATTGATTAACGCCAGGTAACTTTGGTTCCCGCAGCATGTTTGGATTTATGTCTCATGTACTTACTTTGTAGTTGCCTTTGGTTGGTTTAAATTTGGAACCAGTGGATTTGTTTCAGACTTCCAACATTTGGTTTCCTGTTTTTCTTGTGGCAGGCTTGACCTGATTTAAGTTTCTGCAGAACCTTTTTTCCTTGTGTGCTAGATTTTTCAGCTCAAGAAGATCCACCCTACAACTGTCTGCAAAGTTTATATGCATGGTAAGAGCATTATAGATCAAAACATTAAGCAATAAGAACATGACTGGGTGAGATAATCATATTTTCATCAAATAATCAAATGGAAGTAACAAACTAAATCTTAATTCCAGACTTCCAGTAAATTCAGGACTTAAAAAACACATTACCTGGCTATTGACATGATTTCAGTTGACACAACTGCAGGAATTTCATTCCTTCCTATGCAGGTTAATATTGAGGACTCTTCGGGTTGGAGCTCCTCGAGGATCATCAGTAACCTAGAAAGTGTGCTCTGGATGTTGGATCAGCTGCATATCAGACTTGAGTATGTTTAGTTAGTTCAACTTAAATATCTGAATTTTCTGGTATTATTTCAACCAAATTATGTTATTATCTACCTATGGAGGTATCGATTCTGATCTCTAGATACTTTTATATGAACGGTACTTATTATCTATTTTATAGTGTCCAAATAGTCATTGAGGTTTTGTCTCACTTTCCTAACATTTTGTTTCCTGTCCTTGGTGCCAATCCTTAAAGTGATATACTTATGAAATGATATATTTATAGCTTGCTATATATTACTGTATGTGCAGAAGATTATTTTCTTTATAATACATATGATCTCAGGTTTTTTTAGAGAGAACGTATGACCCCATCTCATAAAATCTTGCGGATTAGACTGAATAGATTCCGATGGGCCAAAACACGTCCTTCCTTATACAATGTGTAGTTGTAAGGCCTATTTGTTGCCATTCTTTCTTCTGTAGACAACTTATGCTTTCAGTAAGTATTCTGGTTACATAGACCATAGTAAAAGAAGATATCATGATGTTTCAAATCTTGGTTATGTAAAATCTTCAAATTATATTAAATGTGTCCCGATTAAATACTATGTGCACTGACCTGATTATTATATATATTGTTACTACTTACTTCCATAGCCTCGGGATATTGTTGAATGGAGGAAGATAAGTTCATAGGCTCGGGATCCATCTTTTGATGAAAAAGAAAGGGAATGGTGCATATCAAAGTAAGTTCTTAATCTGTGTATGCCACTTTATCTACGTGTAGACTTATTTCCATGGTGTCCAGATTTGTTCTTAGAGGCCCGTACAGAGGTGGAAGTTCTTTCATTGTCAAATTATAAATATTAGTCCTATGCGGTCCATCCTACTACAAGAGTACCCAGCAAGATTTCCACAAATTATTTGCTTTTCTGCAAATGTTCGTTCCTTTTAAAGAAAAGTACAGCCTACGGTCCTAGCTTGAACCTTCGGTTGTATATATGTGTCGGTGTACACCCTGCATGTGTGTAGATCCAACTATTATGTAGCTCACTTATATGCTATTTCTGACAATAAGTAAGACTATCAACAAACCCATGTTCCAGAAACAAGAATGTTTTTGAGCCTTTCATGTACAGCCAACATAAGTAAATAATAATAACACCTACGGCTTTAAGGTGAATAAACAATGCAACAAACAATCATACGGAAAGAATTAGCCTATCAGTATTTTGTACAGAAACAATTGAGGAAATATAAATGACTTTGCGGTACTTACCAATTACAGGTTCAACTTCGGTATTTTATCATCATGATGGCTCTTTGTTAGTAATAAGTATTAAAAGTTAGTTATGTTTGGTCTTTCATCCTTACAGTGCAATCAGAAACCTCTTAAGGTTTACAAACTGTTTTTTTATTTGGAATTTTCCCTTTGTGTCTTTTTTTCCCTTCTTGATACCAGGCTCCTCCTTGAATGTTTACGAGTAATGTTTTCACTCCAACTTTGAAAGTTGGACCAGTTCATCATCTACCTTGAATAAGTTCCTGAATTCTAATGCAAGTATCATTTTGTAACTTATGTCTTCCTGCGTTGCATGATCCGCTGGTTATCCGTTTGTTAATCCCTATTTTCATTTGTATACTGATGTCACAGTTCGCTATTATTTTATATGCTTTATCAGAGAGGTTCGCTCTCACATGTGCAAGATATGATTTGAAGATTGCAGTGTAAACTTAGAGGAACAACTATGAGAGGCCAACACTTAGCGGTTCCAGCTTGAAACTCTATCTGGAGATGCATGTTGATTTGTATCTATGTAGTATGTACCAAGTACAACCTTATATATCTCCTGAGTTTTGCTTTTACCAAAAAATATTAGTGTCGTTGTCATGTATGTAGAGCCCACCGTAGTTCTGACATCTGCCTCCTTGCTAAATAAGAAATCTGAGCTACTTCTCTTTACTACTGAGTTATCGCTATGTATTTTATTTAAATTTTTCTCCTTGGCTGCTTAACTGATGATTATTTGGTATTGCAGTTTTTCTAGGACCGATAGTAGTGCATAGCATGTACAAATTGGTGTTGAACACATGGAGATCCAAGACATAGTCGACCCCAAGTCACCAACTTCTTGTCCTCCACAAACACCATGTTGTGGGTTTTTGCTCAAGTGAGCCAAGACATCTAATTAGACACTCTGTTTTTGTTCATATAGTATTCTACCTTTGCCCTACTGTGTATACCATGTCTGCTCCAAACTATGTATATTTGCTACTTATTTTCAATGCTTGGTGGATCTACCTCTTACTAGCCTTACCTTACTTATTTTAGTCCTATGAGAAAGTATCTGTATATTACTAAGAACCTGACCGCCTTCTGTACTAGCTGCTTCCGATGTTCCATTTTGGGTAGTGACCTCTGTTATCATCGTGTTGCTCTTGTTTGATGCTTTGTATTATTATATGTAAATAATGAACATCTCTGCTGTGAACCCTAATGGGTGTCTACCCTGTGTTCGATTATTGTTATCTTAGGACCATGTATATGTACCTATATGCAATATATTTCCCTACTTTTGACACTTAGATGTAGGTCTCTATGGTTTGATATACATGCTATGCTGGGTACTTCATATTCAGCATGGTTTATGCTATGCTTCATTTATGTCGAGTTCATACTTGCTTAGTTGATATCTCACCGGCAATTGGCTTCATAACGATGCTTGCTTAGTTGATTTGCACTGGCAATAGGATTCAGAACGAACTAGATTTTGCAGTTGCATGAGTTAAGCAATATTTCTTAGTTTCTGTTGGCATCATGTAGTCGTACCTGACGTTGTTGTCACACTACTGAAGTATATTATACCTTTGTTCGCATCATCTACTTACATCTTGCTTCAGTCATGAAGTTGCTGCTAAAGTATATTATATTTTATTGTACAATGAAATTAGAAAATTTGTTTTTGTATGCTTTTTAAATGAAATCGTATTCCTTGATTTTTGTGTTTTACCCATCAGGTCACTATCCACTGATGCGAGAGAGCTTATGCCCTAGCTCTTCAAGTGTGTTCCTTGCCTCTGGGGTCTTGTTGTGAGCACTCTTCGGATTCTTACCGTTTATGCTACTGAGCTTTGTTCACGTTCTATATATCAAAGTGAAGGAAGTCACCTAAGCTTCTCATGTACTCCCAATTGTTTAGTGGACAAGAACTACTGGAGTATATATGTAGACCTTACACATGGAGAAGCAATGTATTTTTCTCTGAACTTATACCGCTACTTCACTATGTGTAATATATTTCTCTGCATTTTATAGGTCTGCTTGTTTTTGGACGATTTATCATTGATCCTTATAGATGCATAATAGTATTTTCCCAATTGTTTACCAATGCGAAAGATTGTACATAAGCGTGTGGTACATTTCGTGATTTCGTGTGTTTTGTCCTATTTTCATTCTACTGGCTTTGTTTTGTAAAACCTAAAAAACTATAAACCAGCGCGAATTTGACGGGGTCGTGCGCCAAGGCGCACATCTAAATCTAGTGGCTATAAAGAAAGTACTTCTTGCGAGATAACCCATGTGTTTATTTTACTACAGAAATTTTGTTTTATATTTGAGTCTTGGAAGTTGTTACTACTGTAGCAACCTCTCCTTATCTTTATTTTATTGCATTGTTGTGCCAAGTAAAGTCTTTGATAGCAAAGTCAATACTAGATTTTGATTACTGCGCAGAAACAGATTTCTTGCTGTCACGAATTTGGGTATGATTCTCTGTAGGTAACTCAGAAAAATCTTCCAATTTACGTGCGTGATCCTCAGATATGTACGCAATTTTCATTCAATTTGGGAATTTTCATCTGAGCAAGTCTGGTGCCTCTTTAAAATTCGTCTTTACGGACTGTTCTGTTTTGACAGATTCTATCTTTTATTTCGCATTGCCTCTTTTGCTATGTTGGATGGATTTCTTTGTTCCATTACCTTCCAGTAGCTTTGTGCAATGTCCAGAAGTGTTAAGAATGATTGTGTGACCTCTGAATATGTGAATTTTTGATTATGCACTAACCCTCTAATGAGTTTGTTTCAAGTTTGGTGTGGAGGAAGTTTTCAAGGGTCAAGAGAGGAGGATGATACAATATGATCAAGAAGAGTGAAAAGTATAAGCTTGGGGATGCCCCCGTGGTTCATCCCTGCATATTTCAAGAAGACTCAAGCATCTAAGCTTGGGGATGCCCAAGGCATCCCCTTCTTCATCGACAAATTATCATGTTTCTTCTCTTGAAACTATATTTTTATTCTGTCACATCTTATGTACTTTACTTGGAGCGTCTGTGTGCTTTTATTCTCGTTTTGATATTTTCATTCTCTGAATAAATGCTTGTGTGGGAGAGAGACACGCTCCGCTGGTTCATATGAACACATGTGTTCTTAGCTTTACTTTTAATGTTCATGGCGAAGGTTGAAACCGCTTCGTTAATTGTTATATGGTTGGAAACAGAAAATGCTGCATGTGGTAAATGGTATAATGTCTTGAATAATTTGATACTTGGCAATTGTTGTGCTCATATAGATCATGTTTAAGCTCTTGCATCATGTACCTTGTACCTATTAATGAAGAACTACATAGAGCTTGTTAAAATTTGGTTTGCATGATTGGTTTCTCTAGAGTCTAGATATTTTCTGGTTAAGGTGTTTGACCAACAAGGAGACAATGTAAAGTCTTATAATAGTTACAATATGTTCATATGTGAGTTTTGCTGCACCTTTTATACTTGAGTTTGCTTCAAACAACCTTGCTAGCCTAGCCTTGTATTGAGAGGAATTCTTCTCGTGCATCCAAATCCTTGAGCCAATAACCATGCCATTTGTGTCCACCATACCTACCTACCACATGGTATTTCTCCGCCATTCCAAAGTAAATTACTTCATGTGCTACCTTTAAACAATTCAAAACTTTATTACTCCTTATTTGTGTCAATGTTTTATAGCTCATGAGGAAGTATGTGGTGTTTTATCTTTCAATCTTGTTGGGCAGCTTTCACCAATGGACTAGTGGCTTCATCCGCTTATCCAATAATTTTGCAAAAAGAGTCGGCGCGGGGTTCCCAGCCCCCAATTAATCAACCTTCATTAATAATTCTCTTCACATGTTTTGCTCTGATTCATCGGTAAGCAACTTAATTTTGCAAATAGACACTCCTCCATGGTATGTGAATGTTGGAAGGCACCCGAGGATTCGGTTAGCCATGGCTTGTGTAAGCAAAAGGTTGGGAGGAGTGTCAACCATAAATAAAACTAAAATACATGTGTAAACAAAAGAGAAGAGGGATGATCTACCTTACTGGTAGAGAACGTCCTTCATGGGAGCCGCTCTTTGAAAGTCTGTTTGGCAAGGGGGTTAGAGTGCCCACTACCATTCGTTGACAACAACAAACACCTCTCAAAACTTTCCTCTTCCTCCCTGAGTTCGATAAACCTTGGGTAATCCACTTAAGGGAAGCTTGCTGCTGTTCTACAAACCTCTGCTCTTGGAGGCCCAACACTGTCTACAAGAATAGAAGCACCCGTAGACATCAAGCATCACGTGATGATCGGGTGTGATAGATTCTACATGTGCATACAACGGGTGCAAGCCAGATTTGCACACGCGGATACTAAGGTTGCCTTGATGAGCCTAGCATGTACAGACATGGTCTCGGAACACGGGATACCGAAAGGTAGAGAATGAGTCATATGATTGATATGATGAACACTTTGAGTGTTCACCTTTGAAGTTACATCTTGTCTCGTGATGATCGGACTTGGTGTAGTGGATTTGGTTCGTGTGATCACTAAGACAATGCGAGGAATATTGTTTTGAGTGGGAGTTCACCTAGTTTAATTTTGTAAAATTAAAATTTGAACTCAATTTGTCATAAACTTAATCTAAACTCTTGCAAATATATGTTGTAGATCATGGCGTCCCCATCAATCAATTTTAACCAGTTCCTACAGAAAGAAAAGCTTAAAAGCAATGGTAGCAACTTCACCAGCTGGTTCCGTCATGTGAGGATCTTCCTCAATGGCGGAAATCTGCAATATGTACTTGATGCACCGCTAGGTCCCCCACCACCCCCTGCAGTCTCCGAGGAAGAAAAGAATGTTTACGAGACTCGAGTGATTCGGTACTCTCTAGTTCAGTGTGCCATCCTATGCAGCCTTGAAGCGGAGCTCCAAAAGCGTTTTGAGCACCACGACCCTTATGAGCTGGTTAATGAGTTGAAAACGATATTTCAAACTCATGCGGCCGTGGAAAGCTATGAGGCTTCGAAGCACTTCTTTGGCTATATGATGGAAGAGGGCAGCTCCGTTAGTGAGCACGTGCTCGCTATGTCCGGGTATGCGAAGAAGCTCAGTGACTTGGGGATAGTGATTCCTAACCAGCTGGGTATTCATCGTGTCCTCCAATCACTGCCACCAAGTTACAAGAACTTCGTGATGAACTACAACATGCAGAACATGAACAAGGAGTTACCTGAACTCTTCTCCATGCTAAAGTCTACTGAGATTGAGATACAGAAAGAACATCAAGTGTTGATGGTCAACAAGACCACCAGTTTCAAGAAGCAAGGCAAACCTAAGAAGGGCAACATCAAGAAGAGCGGCAAGAAAGCTGTCGCGCCTCCTGAGAAGCCTAAGGGTGGCCCTAAACCTGATACTGAGTTCTATTACTGCAATGGGAAGGGGCACTGGAAGCGAAATTGCCCCAAATACTTGGCTGATCTGAAGAGCGGCCTTGTCAAGAATAAGAAAGGTATATCTGATATACATGTTATAGATGTCTATCTTACTGGTTCTCGTACTAGTGTCTGTGTATTTGACACTGGTTCGGTTTCTCAATTTGTAACTCGAAACAGGAACTACGGAATAAACGAAGCCTGGCGAGGGATGAAGTGACGATGCGCGTTGGAAATGGATCCAAGGTCGATGTGATCGCTGTCGGCACGCTCCCTCTATATCTACCTTCGGGATTAGTTTTAAACCTCAATAATTGTTATTTGGTGCCTGCGTTGAGCATGAACATTATATCTGGATCTTGTTTAATGCAAGACGGTTATTCATTTAAGTCTGAGTATAATGGTTGTTCTATTTTTATGAATAATATCTTTTATGGTCATGCACCTGAGATGAATGGTTTATTCTTGTTAAGTCTCAATAGTAGTGAAACACCTGTTCATAACATTGATGCTAAGCGAATTAAATTGAATGATAATTCTACTTATATGTGGCACTGTCGTCTTGGTCATATTGGAGTGAAACACATGAAGAAACTCCATTCCGATGGACTACTTGAGTCGCTTGACTTTGAGTCACTTGATAGATGCGAAGCATGTCTAATGGGAAAAATGACTAAGACTCCATTCTCTAGTATAATGGAGCGAGCTACTGACTTATTGGAAATCATACATACCGATGTGTGCGGACCAATGAGTGTAGCATCGCGCGGTGGTTATCGTTATGTTCTAACCTTCACAGATGATCTGAGTAGATATGGGTATATCTATTTCATGAAACATAAATCCGAAACTTTCGAGAAGTTTAAGGAATTCCAAAGTGAAGTAGAAAATCAACGTACAAGAAGATTAAGTTTCTGCGTTCTGATCGTGGAGGCGAATATCTGAGTTATGAGTTTGGCATGCATTTAAAGAAATGCGGAATACTTTCACAGTTGACACCGCCAGGAACACCACAGCGCAATGGTGTGTCCGAACGTCGTAATCGAACTCTCTTAGATATGGTTCGTTCTATGATGTCTCTTACTGATTTGCCGTTATCGTTTTGGGGTTATGCATTAGAGACAGTTGCATTCAGTTTAAATAGGGCACCATCTAAATCCTTTGAAATGACACCGTATGAATTATGGTTTAATAAGAAACCTAAGCTGTCGTTCCTTAAAGTTTGGGGTTGCAAAGCCTATATAAAAAAGTTACAACCGGACAAGCTAGAACCCAAAGCGGAGAAATGCGTCTTCATAGGATACCCTAAGGAAACTATTGGGTATACTTTCTATCACAGATCTGAAGGCAAAATCTTTGTTGCTAAGAACTGAACCTTTCTTTAGAAGGAGTTTCTCACTAAAGAAGTGACCGGAAGAAAAGTAGAACTTGACGAGGTTATTGAACCTTCTCTCGAAGATCAGAGTAGCGCAGTTCCGGAAGATGTTCCTGTGCAGCCTACACCGATTAGAGAGGAAGCTAATGATAATGATCATGAAACTTCGAACGAAGTAGCTACTGAACCTCGCAGATCGACAAGGGAGCGTACCACTCCTAATTGGTATGATCCTTGTCTAAATGTCATGATTGTGGACAACAATGATGAAGACCCTGCGACGTATGAAGAAGCGATGATGAGCCCAGATTCCAACAAATGGCAAGAAGCCATGAAATCCGAAATGGGATCCATGTATGATAACAAAGTGTGGACTTTGGTAGACTTACCTGATAGCCGCAAGGCTGTCGAGAATAAATGGATCTTCAAGAGAAAAACAGATGTTGATGGTAATGTTACTGTCTATAAAGCTCGACTTGTCGCAAAGGGTTTCCGACAAATTCAAGGAGTTGACTACGATGAGACTTTCTCACCTGTAGCGAAGCTAAAGTCTGTGAGGATTTTGTTAGCAATAGCTGCATTTTTCGATTATGAGATTTGGCAGATGGATGTCAAAACGGCGTTCCTTAATGGTGACATTCAGGAAAAGTTGTATATGGTACAACCCAAAGGTTTTGTCGATCCTAAAAATGCTGACAAGGTATGCAAACTTCAGCATTCCATTTATGGACTGAAGCAAGCATCCAGGAGTTGGAACCGACGCTTTGATAAGGTGATCAAAGACTTCGGGTTTATACAGTGTCATGGAGAGGCCTGTATTTACAAGAAAGTGAGTGGGAGCTCTATAGCATTCCTGATATTATATGTAGATGACATATTATTGATTGGGAATGATATAGAACTATTAAGCAGTGTAAAAGGTTATTTGAATAAGTGTTTTTCAATGAAAGACTGTCGTGGGTATACTTTATGGGTATATCAACGGCATGGCCTAGATCCGGCAAGCCCGGGTGGCCCATAGTTGGTGGTGAGGCATGTGGCCCATCGGGCGGCCCAGTTGCTGTAGATCCTGAAGGATGAAGTCCAGCCCAGAACAGGAAGCCGGATCTCTACCGACCTACAAAGGAGGCCGGATCCGTGACGGCCCATGAAGTATCCGGATCCAGCACGTACTTGGAGGAAGGCGGATCCTTGACGTACACGGCAAGACATTGTACTGTAGTTAGGCAACTTGTATTCCGGCTAGGACTCTCCATGTAAACCCTAGATCCGTGCGCCTTTATAAGCCGGATCCCGGGAGCCCTAGAGGCACAACCACAACTCATTGTAACAACGCGAAAGCGCCCAGATAATTCCGGACAAGCAGCAGTAGGCCCTGTCATCATGCGGGTGTTCGAAGCTGGGTAAATCGCGTACCACCGTCCCGTGTGCACTCCGCCCTATGGCCCCTACTTCTTCTCCCCCTCGTGAGGATCCCTCCTCCGAGGTACCGTCGATTAGGCAACGACAGTTGGCGCCCACCGTGGGGCTGGCGGCGTCTGGAGGCCGGAACCGGGAGGGTTCCGCCATGGGAAGCTACGACGACACCATCGCTGTGGGGCGTGTCCTTTACGCCGGAAATCTGCCGATCGTCCCTCCGGATGAGTGCTGGATTCCGGCTAAAACCGACCCCGTCAAGCTCTCCATCGTCCCAGTTGGCGGCATACACATCTTCATCGGGGAAACCGTCGATTCCGACGGAAACCCACTGGTAAGTAGGGCTGACGCGACCGCCGCTGAGCAGGACGCGGTCGCGAAGATCCGATCTGAGACGCAGGAACTTCCTAGCGAAGATTCCGCCTTAGATCTGAAAAAATCAAAGCCCACCCAATCCGCCCCTGAGCAGGAAATAACGGTGGAAGACCAATGCAGATCCGCCTGGGTCTCCCAGGTGTTATAAAAGCAAAGGTGCCACTTCGTGCACTTCTTGGCCCATACCGCCGGAACCTCCCCTCAAGAAGCCGGAGCTGGTCCCGAGCAGGTCGAGGCCCCGGAAAACAACGCTGCTCCGGATCAGCAAGAGGCTGTCGGAGAAAGCGGAACTCCGGCAGAAGAGTCGATTTTGGGAAACCTAAGCCCAATTTCCGGAGACACCCAATCCATGGACACTGAAGAGTTCGATCGCAAGGTGAAGGAATATGGATACGGTGATCAGCCTGAAGTTGACTCCGCCCAGCCAAAGCAGGTACTTGCAACTGTAGCGGCGCTGGGAGAACACGGATCAGAAGAGGCAGGCACCCAATCCGACCCCTAGCCATCCCATCAAGGATCTCCAATGTCGCGGGAGCGACCCCGCAAGGATTCTTCCTCGGAGGACCTCCTGTCGCCTGAAGAGATGGTCGCACAAGCAGGCATGGATGCGGTTTATCGCTCGGATATTCTAAACAAACCCATCACTCCCGAAGACGTAGAAGCATTAGAAGCTAAGAGAGTGGAGCTGCGGGCCACAGCCAAGAAGTTTAAGGACACCGCAGCCGCCATGCTGGAGGAAAGGAAGCACGCCGCAGTTTTTGTGGAAGACTTCATCCAGCGCGAGCAGGAGGTGGGCGAAGGACTGGCAAAGGTCAAGGAACTCCGAAAGCATTGGGAGGACAAGATCGTTGAAGCTCATCACGAGGTCGAAAGGACCCGGCGTGAGTTGATAGCTCCCCGCAGGATCACCTTCGCAACTCCAACGGAGCAGCAGCCGTTCGCAACCCCAAAGGACAATATGACGAAGGCTGCAGAGATCTTGAAGAAAAAGAACGAGGAGATCGACATCGACTACGTTCGCACGCTCGTCGCTTCGGCGATGAAGCGAGCGAGCAAGGCAGACACTTCGCGCAAGTTGGAGTCTAACCCAGAGCATTGCATCTCCACTGCGCAGAAGGACGCCCACGACAATCGCCATCGAGATGACGAATTGCGAACCGGTCTTCGGAACGCAGAAGGAAAGCCAGGGAACACCCAAATCCGATCCCCGTACCATCAAAGACGCCACCGTCAGATCCAAGAAAGGGAAAGGATGCGATGTACTCTGGACGGGACAAGTACCGCAACCCCTCTCCTCCGCCCAATGGTTACCCGCGTCCCTCTCGCCGCCGTAGTCCAGCCGGAAACACCAGGCCCCGGGGGCATGGTGGAATTGTTATCCGCGACAACGTGCTGCCTTCAAGAAACGAAACGAGGAACGCACGCCGGAACCTCGCCGGAAACAGAACAGCGATTGTGAGCCCGAGCCTAGGAGGAGTCGGGATGAGGAGCGCGATCCGGAACCTCGCCGGAGCCGGAACGACCAGGGCAGCCAGCGCCACGGCGAAGGCAGCCGCAGGAGCCGGAGCCAGCACCGGGAAGGCCGGGGAGAATCTGAAGGCGGAAGCGAGAGGTCGGATCGGCCCCCTCGCAGGTCTCCCTCACCACTACCTAGTGGTGGCGGCGGAGGTGGAGGCGGAGGTGGCGGCCGGAGATCTCGCTCTCGCTCACAGTCTCCCCGCCACGGCTCGCGCGACGCACGGGAACGCCTCAACGAATACAGAACCGACTACATCGGACCGAAGTGCTTTGGCAGGATGATTCGAGAGGAACCAAAGCCAAGGATGAGCCTCAAGCTACCCAGAAACCTGAAGCATTATGATGGCACCGAAAGGCCGGATACCTGGATTGAGGATTACTATAATGCAGTAACCTTTGCCGGAGGAACCCCTAATATCGCCTGCCGCATGCTCCGGTTGTACCTTGTAGGTCCAGCCCGGATCCGGCTCAGCGACCTCGAGAAGAACTCCATCTTTTGCTGGTTTGACCTGAAGACCGCTTTCGAGAAACACTTCAGAGGCACCTACAAAAGACCTGCCACGGCAAGCGACTTACAAGCTTGTATCCAGAAGAAGGCACTACAAGAAAAGTTCTGATAGACAACGTCTCAAAATCGTCCGCTAAGGGGTATTTTTCGTCGCCTATGGGCCTAACCCGACGATATGGGTTCTATTGTCGAAACTGCGTCAGGCAAAGTCCTACGACGATTTTTTCGGTCCGTCGCGCTTGGGCGCCCTTCCGCCACGGAAAATCGGACCGTTGCCCAAGTGTTTCCGGGAGCCCGTTGACTGCTGACGTCATGCAAACTGACACGTGGCAGACGCCGTTAACTGGCACTTAACGGCGTTAACCGGCTGAAACCCCGTGGTAGATGGTAGGCCCACACGAGGCCCGCCACGTCTTAAGCGGGCCGGCCCATTAAGTTTGCGGGCCGGGCCAGTCGACTTAGTTTGACCGGTCAACTATATAGCTGGGCTGGTCCATTAGTTACGTGGGCCGGGCCTAACCTCTAAGGTTGATCGGTCAAAACTTTAATGGGCCGGCCCACTAAGCATGTGGGCCGGGCCGAATGCACTCGATTGACCGGTCAACAGGCAAAAGGGCCGGCCCACAAGACATGTGGGACCCACTTTCGTGGTATCGGGCCGGCCCATTTACAAAGTGGGGTCCACATTAAAGCAACTGGGCCGGCCCAAGAAGTTATTGGGCCGGCCCAATTAGCATGTGGGTCCCACGTTCCTGCTATCGGGCCGGCCCATTTAGTACGTGGGGTCCACATTTGATCAAATGGGCTGGCCCAACAAGCCAGTGGGCCGGGCCAAAAGCACCGGTGGGTCCCACTTTCCTGTTAAAGGGCCAGCCCATTTAGTATGTGGGGTCCACCATATAGCAAGTGGGCCGGCCCAACAAGATAGTGGGCCGGGCCAAAAACACAGGTGGGTCCCACTTTCCAGTTAAAGGGCTGGCCCATTTAGTATGTGGGGTCCACCATATAGCAAGTGGGCCGGCCCAACAAGATAGTGGGCCGGGCCAAAACACCGGTGGGTCCCACTTTCCTGTTAAAGGGCCGGCCCATTTAGTATGTGAGGTCCACCGTATAGCAAGTGGGCCGGCCCAACACGCTAGTGGGCCGGGCCAAAAACACGAGTGGGTCCCACTTTCTGTTAAAGGGCCGGCCCATTTAGTATGTGGGGTCCACCATATAGCAAGTGGGCCGGCCCAACACGCTAGTGGGCCGGGCCAAAAACACAGGTGGGTCCCACTTTCGTCTTAAAGGGATGGCCCGTTTAGTATGTGGGACCACCACAAAAGCAATTGGGCTGGCCCAACTAGTTAGTGGGCCGGCCCAGTAGTGGGTGGGGTCCACCTTAAAGCAAGTGGGCCGGCCCAATAAAAGTGTGGGGTCCACAGTAAATCAAGTGGGCTGGCCCAATAAGTAAGTGGGCCGGCCCGTTTAGTTGCTGTTTATATGCCGGCGTAAAAGGCGCTTTAGGATTTTGCGGGCCGACACGTATGTGATTTCGCTTAATTGGGCCGTTTAAGGGATGGGAATTCGTGATTTAGATATCGAGAATATTTACGCAACATTGATTTCTGTCGGATAGCCTCACTTACCACAAGCACCAAAGAAAAAATGCGCGAAAGAACTATAAAAACTAACTAAATATTACATCAGCTGCAAGGCTTTGAAAAAATATTACAGAACCCAGAGAAATTGAATGGTAATTAAACCTAGCAATACAATGAAGCGATCCAGGCAATCTTTTAAGTTGTCCATGCAGCACCTATATCCGAAACAAAGACATTACAAGTTAAGACAAGCAACAATGGAAACGCAAAGACACCGCAATATTGTTTGCCAAAGAATTTGGAACTCATCATTTCGTCGTTATAACAAGATCATTGTAATGCGCACAATAAGCAAACAAAGAGTGCATGCCGCATACCAACGACCAATATAACGAGCATGTTAGAATGAAACAGACAGACTTACTACTCGTCGAGTCCCATGCAAACCAACATGTTCGGGGAGTACAAAATTGGCATGAACAACATAGTAGCGAGGCTATAAATTTTGTAACAACGACCGAGCAAGATGAAGTTATGATGGCTACATCTAGAGAGCAGGGAATGTAAACCAAAAATAGAAGTTACGATGGCAAAAGCTAAAGAGGAGGGAATGTGAACCAACATGTGCCAAGTGCAATTACTTCATTTTGGCCGTGAACTAAATAATACTCCTGAACTTATAGTGAAGGGGATGCAAATCAAGATGTTTCGGGATATAAACTTGTAATGAGCAACACATAGAGGATAGTTAATGCTGGAGCTTAGGATGGACCGGATACGTAATATAGTGGGATCACCTGTGAACTTGTATAAGAGGGAATGCAAACCAATATGTTCAGCTTTCCATATGTGAGCGTCATGCCAAGTCAGAGAAACAAGTCAATAATGCAGCTTTTGAAGAACAAGATGGCACGCAAAATTATTATCTAGTAGTATGACAAGTTTATTTGTACTACATGCTAGATAGCAGAGTGATAGCATGCCAAACTAAGTCCTTACTTTGTTAGCTTACAATGAACTAGATACAAAACAATGGCATCACCCGTAGTACAGGGAATGCAAGCCAACATGTTCATGGAGTAAAAAATTGGCACAAACAACATAGTAGCAGGCCATAATTTTTGTAACAACGACCGAGCAAGATAAAGTTATGATGGCTAGATCTACGAGAGCGGGGAATGTAAACCAAATATAGAAGTTACGATGCCAAAAGCTATAGAGCAGGGAATGCGAACCAACATGTGCAATTACTTAAAATTGGCCATGAACTAAATAATAGCAGGATGTTACTATAATACCTATAATTTTTGTAACAACGACTGAGCAAGATAGAAGTTATGATGGCTACATCTACAGAGCAGGGAATTGATACGTCCAAATTGCATCACTATTTTATATCATAATTTGCTGTTATTCATCGATATATTTCATATTGGGACACAATACTTATGTTATTTCATCTATTTTGCATGTTTCATCATTATTGGAGGATCGAACGCCGGAGCCGAGATTCTCGCTGGAAAAAGCACCGTCGTAACGCAATATTTCGGAAGATCAACTCGTGGAAGGAAATTATACCAAAAATCCTATTTTTCAAGATGACGAAGGAAGCCGAAGGAGGAGCCAGGAGGAGCCGGGTGGGCCCACACCCTAGGGCGGCGCGGCCCGGGCCCCGGCCGCGCCGCCATGTGGTGTGAGGGGCCCACGACCCCTTTCGCCTCCTTTTCTTCGCCAAACCCTTCGTCCCGAAGACCTAAGCCACGGAGGGTACCTCACGAAGAGTTACAGCCCGCCTCGCGGGGCGGAGAACACCGGAGAGAAAAGAGCTCTCCGGCGGGCAGGAATCCGCCGGGAAATTCCCTCCGGGAGGGGGAAATCGACGCCATCGTCACCGACATCGAGCTGGACATCATCACCATCACCATCATCATCATCTCCACCATCATCACCGCCGTCATCACCGCTGGACACCGTCACCGCCGTAGCAATTTGGGTTTGATCTTGATTGTTTGATAGGGGAAACTCTCCCGGTATCGATCTATACTTGTTGTTGATGCTATTGAGTGAAACCATTGAACCAAGTTTATGTTCAGATTGTTATTCATCATCATATCACCTCTGATCATGTTCCATATGATGTCTCGTGAGTAGTTCGTTTAGTTCTTGAGGACATGGGTGAAGTCTAAATGTTAGTAGTGAACTATGGTTGAGTAATATTCAATGGTGTGATATTTAAGTTGTGGTGTTATTCTTCTAGTGGTGTCATGTGAACGTCGACTACATGACACTTCACCATTTATGGGCCTAGGGGAATGCATCTTGTATTCGTTTGTTAATTGCGGGGTTGCCGGAGTGACGAAACCTAAACCCCCGTTGGTATATCGATGCGAGGAGGGATCGCAGGATCTCAGAGTTTAAGGCTGTGGTTAGATTTATTCTTAATTACTTTCTTGTAGTTGCAGATGCTTGCAAGGGGTATAATCACAAGTATGTATTTAGTCCTAGGAAGGGCGGTACATTAGCATAGGTTCACCCATGTGACGCCCCGAAACCGGTACCATGAGGATTCCAGCGATCCCGCCAAAATCCGCACGATATCGATTCAGAGACGCCCTCCGACACGACGTGCGCGACGAATCACACACGTGATGCCAGAGGAATTAACACGAGCGGTAACATTACAACAGGATTACAATAGAGCCCACAAGAAACATTTATTACAACAACGACTCCAACGAGTCAAGATACAAATATACAATACAAAGATCCAAATCATACAAAAGATCAAATACATCCGAGTACGGACAAGATGCAAATTGGACTAAGAGTCCTGAAGATAATCAGTGGCGTCCATAACCCTGCCCAGGCCAAGCCGGAGGGTAACCTTGCTAACGTCGTCATCTCGTACCTGTCAAAGTCGGGCCATCGGTTGCCGACAAAAGGGGGAGGAGACAAAAAGAAAGGAAGGCGAGGGTAAGTACCATTGGCACGTACTTGCGAGACAAGACCAGCTATGCTCGCTGGTGGGCGGTATAAACTTCACCCGGCTATATGTGGAGTTTAGCGGCAGCAAAGCTACTATCCAATAGAGACACGCTACAACATCCGTCTACTCAGAGAAGATAAGAGAGCGCATAAGGAAACAGATAAATACTACACAAACATAACCCAGCCAATGCGATCCCCCTTCGCCAAGAGGTATTGCAAAGGCACACACACTTTTGAAAGAGTTTTATTAGCAAATTATTAACAACAGGATATAAGGTGTAAGTTGTTCTATGATCAAGCTATACAATTCCAAGTCGTCCATAACCGCGGACACGGCTTATCGATAAGATGTACACCCTGCAGGGGTTGCCCAAATGTAACCATACGCATGCTCGAACCCACTTACTACAGGTGGAGTCTCACATCAAGACCGTTCCCAATGCAAGAGAAAGTTTAATGGGAGCCACCCAACTAAGCTACCCGTGACGAAGTTCGGCCGTACTCCGATACGGACCCAGAGGTTGCGATGGCGTCCAAGGCGGGCACTAACGACCGGCCAAGGATAAGTCGGCACGCAATATGAGTACAGAACAGAATATAAACACCCGAAGGCAACAGGAGGTAAATCGTGCATCGTGCATATGGGCAAATAAAACCAAGGTTGTGGCTCCCAATAAACAGACTCGAGGAAAGGTAGTGGGTGATGGGGGTCCCATTCCCCCACGTACGGGTAGAGCGCTCATTCTCGGAACAGATAACAAGAACTCGGGTCCTAGGGGACATTAGCAAGTCAAAGTTCCGATGCTTTCGCAAAGGGGCTCACGGATGCCTCTCGCTTACAATTTTAGTTGTTAACAATAAAGTAAAGCATGTGTATCTCCAACAATTGATATAGCATGTGAAAACCTCCCAACAGGATATCCCAAACATTTCGAGATATCAACAAAACCCTAAACTCGCCTACGACTCGCAAAGCTGGCAAACAACAAACAATAGGTAGGGCGAGGAGGTGTATCTCGGACATATAGGTAACAGGTGGATAGGACACGTGACACAACAGAATCGCAACATAAGGATAGCAATAGATCAAAATAGCATGTAAAAGTAAAATAGGTGAAGGGGTGGGCTCGCTCGTGAAAAGCCGCGAAGCACTTGTCGGAGAACTCGTCGTATCTCACAACACCACTTCGTGATCCTATCCGGGAAGAAGCAAATGCTGGAACACACAACGGGTGCAAGTCTTACTACTACGGATAAAGAGTCGGCATGCTCAAGATGATATGCATGACATGGCAAGGATGATGCGATGCACTTATCCATATTAATCGGAGTCGGAACCCCGGACAATCAAATTTGATTAGAGTTGCATTTTCTACCGACAAAGTTAAGTGTTGTTTAACATGGGATAGCATGGCAGAGGTGAGCTACTTCAATATTAAACGGAGCGGGGAAATCCATAGTTGGAAATCCAAAATACTCCGCATATATGTGAGGTGACATGCACAAACTATCACGGAACGACATGATGCGGAATGCAAACAGATGAATGGATGTCATATTCAAGTTCCTTATGTTTTTCTGATCAATCTTCATATATAACACATTTTATTCCGAGTTATAATTTGAAAGATATGAATTTCACAAGATTTGAACATTTTCAGCAAAAAGAAGAAGAGCAGGGGCGAACTGGGCCGGACCTGCAATGTCCTGGGCCGGATCTGCTGTGCATCGGCGCCGGGTAATTTCGGCCCGCGTGGGGAGCGAGCTGCGCCGGATAGAACTGGGCTAGGCCCATCAACGGATCTGGATGTGAAGCAGAAAAAGGTTGGGGTTAATTTGTATAGCCTGGGATTTGAGCACAGGACTTGTCAATTGGAGTCAAAGGGACAAACCAACTAGGCTGCCTGGTGCTTTTGAATACGGAAAGCCTCCACGTAAACTGAAGCATGGATGCCCGAGATCTGAATCAAAAAGATAAGAAAAAGGTTTGATTTCTGCAGCCATAAGGAATTGAACTCAGGTATGCTGCGTGAGGGACAAAGGAACAAACCACTGCGCTGTTGTTAGTGCCTTGTATGAAGGAGGACGTGGAGCAAGTTGAACCAAACAGTGACGGGATGAACTTGGGTAGGCGGAGAGGATTCTGGACGACCACGATCCTGGCGAATCGGGGCGAACCGGGTCGAGCAAGGTAGCGTCGGGGATGCGCCTGAACGCGGGGAAACCGGAGGTGTGCTCGGTTTGTCCGGAGGAGGACGAGGGCGGCCGGAATCGACGCCGGAGTGCGGTGGCCGAACTGGAGAATCGGCGACCATGCGCTCGATTTACGGGGTCTTGGCTCGATTCCTTGCACCAGGACGTAGAGCTCGACGAGGCGGTTCTCCGGGTGTCTTCGGTTCGTCGAGGGGCGGCCGGTAGCAGCGACGCCATGGCGAGGTGGAGGTGGTGTTGTGGGGTTTTGCTCACAGAGAAGAGAAAAGGGAAAAGTGGAGGGAGGTAGGTGGCGGCGGTGTGGATGGGAAGAGAGGCTAGGGTTTGGGTGCCAAAATATAAAAGGAGGAGGGAGAGGTTGAGGCGAGAGAGGGAGGCGGAGGACCACGGCAACGCCATGTGCGTGCTCCTCCCGTCGCTGTCCTGGGTGACGAGGACGGAGGAGGAAAAGGAGGGGGCCGAAGGAGTACTGGGCTAGAGGAGGTGGCTTGGGCCAAAGAGAGAAGAGAGAGATGGGCCAGGAAGAAAAAGGAGCAGGCAGAAGAAAGAGATGTAGGCCTACTAGAGGTTTAGATTTTATTTTCTTTTGAAATTGTCTTCTCCTTTTCTTTCAAAACTGTTTGCAAAAAGATTTGAAATCAGCTCAAACGAAAGTTTGAATTTTGAATACAAAGGTGGAGAGAAAGATAAACGTAATGGCTATCATTGCCAACAGTTTTGTAGTGAAACTAAAATAATTTTGTTTAGTCAAAAGCATGTGGATGATTATGTATGCATGATGATGATGAACTTGGAACGGCACGGAAAAACAAGCAACGGAGAAAAAAAAACTAATACAGGGTTTTTCTGGGTCGTTACAACCCACACAACACTTATCATAACAATGAAGATTATTTAGCCGTATGTAGCGAAAGCACTAGACTAAAATCCCGTGTGTCCTCAAGAACGTTTGGTCATTATAAGTAAACAAACCGGCTTGTCCTTTGTGCTAAAAAGGATTGGGCCACTCGCTG
>NC_061508.1:146660618-146704536 GCF_022539505.1 Lolium rigidum | reverse complement strand
TTGATGGCGTGTAACTCACACGTTCGTTGGGAACCCCAAGAGGAAGGTATGATGTGCACGAGCGGCAAGTTTTCCCTCGAGAAAGAAACCAAGGTTTATCGAACCGAGGAGGAGCCAAGAAGCACGTTGAAGGTTGATGGCGGCGGGATGTAGTGCGGCGCAACACCGGAGATTCCGGCGCCAACGTGGAACCTGCACAACACAACCAAAGTACTTTGCCCCAACGAAACGAGCGAGGTTGTCAATCTCACCGGCTTGCTTGTAACAAAGGATTAGATGTATAGTGTGGATGATGATTGTTTGCAAGAACAATAAAGAACAATAGCAGCAGATTTGTATTTCAGATGTAAAGAATGGACCGGGGTCCACAGTTCACTAGTGGTGTCTCTCCCATAAGATAGCATGTTGGGTGAACAAATTACAGTCGGGCAATTGACAAATAGAGAGGGCATAACAATGCACATACATGACATGATGAATATTGTGAGATTTAATTGGGCATTACGACAAAGTACATAGACCGCTATCCGGCATGCATCTATGCCTAAAAAGTCCACCTTCGAGGTTATCATCCGAACCCCTTCCGGTATTAAGTTGTAAAACAACGAGACAATTGCATTAAGTATGGTGCGTAATGTAATCAATAACTACATCCTCGGACATAGCATCAATGTTTTATCCCTAGTGGCAACAGCACATCCACAACCTTAGAACTTTACTGTCACTTGTCCCGATTTAATGGAGGCATGAACCCACTATCGAGCATAAATACTCCCTCTTGGAGTTAAGAGCAAAAACTTGGCCGAGCCTCTACTAATAACGGAGAGCATGCAAGATCATAAACAACACATAGGTAATAGATTGATAATCAACATAACATAGTATTCTCTATCCATCGGATCCCGACAAACACAACATATAGAATTACGGATAGATGATCTTGATCATGTTAGGCAGCTCACAAGATCCGACAATGAAGCACATGAGGAGAAGACAACCATCTAGCTACTGCTATGGACCCATAGTCCGAGGGTGAACTACTCACTCATCACTCCGGAGGCGACCATGGCGGTGAAGAGTCCTCCGGGAGATGAATCCCCTCTCCGGCAGGGTGCCAGAGGTGATCTCCAGAATCCCCCGAGATGGGATTGGCGGCGGCGGCGTCTCTAGAAGGTTTTCCGTATCGTGGCTCTCGGTACTGGGGGTTTCGCGACGAAGACTATATGTAGGCGGAAGGGCAGGTAAAGGGCGTCACGAGGGGCCCACACAACAGGGCCGCGCGGCCAAGGGCCGGGCCGCGCCGCCTGTGGTGTCGCCACCTCGTGGCCCCACTTCGACTCTCCCTCGGTCTTCCGGAAGCTTCGTGGCAAAATAGGACCACTGGGCGTTGATTTCGTCCAATTCCGAGAATATTTCCTTACTAGGATTTACGAAACCAAAAACAGCAGAAAACGACAATCGGCTCTTCGGCATCTCGTTAATAGGTTAGTGCCGGAAAATGCATAAATACCACATATAATGTGTATAAAACATGTAGATATCATCAATAATGTGGCATGGAACATAAGAAATTATCGATACGTCGGAGACGTATCAGCATCCCCAAGCTTAGTTCCTGCTCGTCCCGAGCAGGTAAAACGATAACACAGATAATTTCTGGAGTGACATGCCATCATAACCTTGATCATACTATTGTAAACATATGTAATGAATGCAGCGATCAACACAATGGTAATGACATGAGTAAACAAGCTGAATCATAAAGCAAAGACTTTTCATGAATAGTACTTAAAGACAAGCATCAATAAGTCTTGCATAAGAGTTAACTCATAAAGCAATAAATCAAAGTAAAGGTATTGAAGCAACACAAAGGAAGATTAAGTTTCAGCGGTTGCTTTCAACTTGTAACATGTATATCTCATGGATAATTGTCAACATAGAGAAATATAACAAGTGCAATATGCAAGTATGTAGGAATCAATGCACGGTTCACACAAGTGTTTGCTTCTTGAGGTGGAGAGAAATAGGTGAACTGACTCAACATTAAAAGTAAAAGAAAGGTCCTTCAAAGAGGAAAGCATCGATTGCTATATTTGTGCTAGAGCTTTTATTTTGAAAACAAGAAACAATTTTGTCAACGGTAGTAATAAAGCATATGTATCATGTAAATTATATCTTACAAGTTGCAAGCCTCATGCATAGTATACTAATAGTGCCCGCACCTTGTCCTAATTAGCTTGGACTACCGGATCATCGCAACACACATGTTTTAACCAAGTGTCACAAAGGGGTACCTCCATGCCGCTTTGTACAAAGGTCTAAGGAGAAAGCTCGCATTTTGGATTTCTCGCTTTTGATTATTCTCAACTTAGACATCCATACCGGGACAACATGGACAACAGATAATGGACTCCTCTTTAATGCATAAGCATGTAGCAACAATTAGTGTTCTCATATGAGATTGAGGATATATGTCCAAAGCTGAAACTTCCACCATGATTCATGGCTTTAGTTAGCGGCCCAATGTTCTTCTCTAACAATATGCATGCTCCAACCATTAAGGTGGTAGATCTCTCTTACTTCAGACAAGACGGACATGCATAGTAACTCACATGATATTCAACAAAGGGTAGTTGATGGCGTCCCCAGAAAACATGGTTATCGCACAACAAGCAACTTAATAAGAGATAAAGTGCATAAGTACATATTCAATACCACAATAGTTTTTAAGCTATTTGTCCCATGAGCTATATATTGTAAAGGTGAAGAATGGAAATTTTAAAGGTAGCACTCAAGCAATTTACTTTGGAATGGCGGAGAAATACCATGTAGTAGGTAGGTATGGTGGACACAAATGGCATAGTGGTTGGCTCAAGGATTTTGGATGCATGAGAAGTATTCCCTCTCGATACAAGGTTTAGGCTAGCAAGGTTATTTGAAACAAACACAAGGATGAACCGGTGGAGCAAAACTCACATAAAAGACATATTATAAACATTATAAGACTCTACACCGTCTTCCTTGTTGTTCAAAACTCAATACTAGAAATTATCTAGACTTTAGAGAGACCAAATATGCAAACCAAATTAGCAAGCTCTAGGTGTTTCTTCATTAATGGGTGCAAAGTATATGATGCAAGAGCTTAAACATGAGCAAAACAATTGACAAGTATCAAATTATTCAAGACATTTAACCAATTACCACATGTAGCATTTCCCGATTCCAACCATATAACAATTTAACGAAGAAGATTCAACCTTCGCCATGAATACTATGAGTAAAGCCTAAGGACATATTTGTCCATATGCAACAGCGGAGCGTGTCTCTCTCCCACACAATGAATGCTAGGATCCATTTTATTCAAACAAAAACAAAAAACAAAAACAAACCGACGCTCCAAGCAAAGTACATAAGATGTGACGGAATAAAAATATAGTTTCAGGGTAGGAACCTGATAATGTTGTCGATGAAGAAGGGGATGCCTTGGGCATCCCCAAGCTTAGACGCTTGAGTCTTCTTAGAATATGCAGGGGTGAACCACCGGGGCATCCCCAAGCTTAGAGCTTTCACTCTCCTTGATCATATTGCATCATTCTCCTCTCTTGATCCTTGAAAACTTCCTCCACACCAAACTCGAAACAACTCATTAGAGGGTTAGTGTACAATAAAAATTAACATGTTCAGAGGTGACACAATCATTCTTAACACTTCTGGACATTGCATAAAGCTACTGGATATTAATGGATCAAAGAAATTCATCCAACATAGCAAAAGAGGCAATGCGAAATAAAAGGCAGAATCTGTCAAAACAGAACAGTCCGTAAAGATGGATTTTATTGAGGCACCAGACTTGCTCAAATGAAAATGCCCAAATTGAATGAAAGTTGCGTACATATCTGAGGATCACGCACGTAAATTGGCATATTTTTCTGAGCTACCTACAGAGAGGCAGGTCGAAATTCGTGACAGCAAAGAAATCTGTTACTGCGCAGCAATCCAAATCTAGTATTCACTTTACTATCAAAGACTTTACTTGGCACAACAAAGCACAAAACTAAGATAAGGAGATGTTGCTACAGTAGTAAACAACTTCCAAGACTCAAATATAAAACAAAAATACTGTAGTAAAAACATGGGTTGTCTCCCATAAGCGCTTTTCTTTAACGCCTTTCAGCTAGGCGCAGAAAGTGTATATCAAGTATTATCAAGAGACGAAGCATCAACATCATAATTTGTTCTAATAATAGAATCAAAAGGTAACTTCATTCTCTTTCTAGGGAAGTGTTCCATACCTTTCTTGAGAGGAAATTGATATTTAATATTACCTTCCTTCATATCAATGATAGCTCCAACAGTTCGAAGAAAAGGTGTTCCCAATATGATGGGACAAGATGCATTGCATTCAATATCCAAGACAACAAAATCAACGGGGACAAGGTTATTGTTAACGGTAATATGAACATTATTAACTCTCCCCAAAGGTTTCTTTATAGCATTATCAACAAGATTAACATCCAAATAACAATTCTTCAATGGTGGCAAGTCAAGCATATTATAGATTTTCTTAGGCATAACGGAAATACTTGCACCAAGATCACATAAAGCATTACAATCAAAGTTATTGACCTTCATCTTAATGATGGGCTCCCAACCATCCTCTAGCTTTCTAGGAATAGAAGTTTCAAGTTTTAGTTTCTCTTCTCTAGCTTTTATGAGAGCATTTGTAATATGTTTCGTGAAAGCCAAGTTTATAGCACTAGCATTGGGACTCTTAGCAAGTTTTTGTAAGAACTTTATAACTTCAGAGATGTGGCGATCATCAAAATCCAAACCATTATAATCTACAGCAATGAGATCATCATCCCCAATGTTGGAAAAAAATTCAGCAGTTTTATCACAGGCAGTTTCAGCAGTTTTAGCAGTTTCAGGCAATTTTGCACGCTTTGCACTAGCAGTAGTAACATTGCCAACACCAATTATTTTATCATTGATAGTAGGAGGTGCAGCAACATGTGAATCATTAGCATTACTAGTGGTGGTAATAGTCCAAACTTTAGCTACATTATTCTTTTTAGCTAGTTTTTCATTTTCTTCTCTTTCCCACCTAGCATGCAATTCGGCCATCAATCTTATATTCTCATTAATTCTAAATTGGATGGCATTTGTTGTAGTAACAATTTTATTTTCAATATCCTCAGGTTTAGCAGCCATTTTATTGATTAAAGAAGATTGTGACGCAGACATGTATGAGATTCGGTTTTCAGCATTTGCAAGTTTAGTTTGCAACCCAGAAATCTCCATATTCAGATTTTCAAGTTGATTTCCTATATTCTTCAACAAGGTATATTGTTCATTCATAGTTTTAGTAAACAATTTGTTTTGCTCATATTGTGATTGCATAAAGCTCTTGGTGGATCTTTCAATTTCTAACATCTTTTCCTCATTAGGTGAAACATATCTACCATAAGAGTTACCATTAGCAGGATATGGCCTAGAATTTTGAGCAACCAATGAAGCTAATGGAACATTATTAGGATCAACATTAGTCCTATCATTCACAAGCATAGACATAATAGCATCAATCTTATCACTCAAGGAAGAGGTTTCTTCGACAGAATTTACCTTCTTACCTTGTGGAGCTCTTTACGTGTGCCATTCAGAGTAATTAATCATCATATTATCAAGGAGCTTTGTTGCTTCACCAAGAGTGATGGACATAAAGGTACCTCCAGCAGCTGAATCCAATAGGTTCCGCGAAGAAAAGTTCGGTCCTGCATAAAAGGTTTGGATGATCATCCAAGTAGTCAGTCCATGGGTTGGGCAATTTTTAACCAAAGATTTCATTCTTTCCCAAGCTTGAGCAACATGCTCATTATCTAATTGTTTAAAATTCATTATGCTACTCCTCAAAGATATAATTTTAGCAGGGGGATAATATCTACTAATAAAAGCATCCTTGCATTTAGTCCATGAATCAATACTATTCTTAGGCAGAGATAGCAACCAATCTTTAGCTCTTCCTCTTAAAGAGAAAGGAAATAATTTTAATTTTATAATGTCACCATCTACATCTTTATACTGTTGCATTTCACACAATTCAACAAAATTATTGAGATGGGCAGCAGCATCATCGGAACTAACACCGAGAAAATTGCTCTCGCATAACAAGATTCGATAAAGCGAGGTTTAATTTCAAAGAATTCTGCTGTAGTAGCAGGTGGAGCAATAGGTGTGCATAAGAAATCATTATTATTTGTGGTTGTGAAGTCACACAACTTAGTATTTTCAGGAGTGGCCATTTTAGCAGTAGTAAATAAAGCAAACTAGATAAAGTAAATGCAAGTAACTAATTTTTTTGTGTTTTTGATATAGAGTGCAAGATAGTAAATAAAGTAAAGCTAGAAACTAATTTTTTTGTGTTTTGATATAATGCAGCAAACAAAGTAGTAAATAAAATAAAGCAAGACAAAAACAAAGTAAAGAGATTGGATTGTGGATACTCCCCTTGCAGCGTATCTTGATCTCCCCGGCAACGGCGCCAGAAAAAGAGCTTGATGGCGTGTAACTCACACGTTCGTTGGGAACCCCAAGAGGAAGGTATGATGCGCACAGCAGCAAGTTTTCCCTCAGAAAAAACCAAGGTTTATCGAACCAGGAGGAGCCAAGAAGCACGTTGAAGGTTGATGGCGGCGGGATGTTGTGCGGCGCAACACCAGAGATTCCGGCGCCAACGTGGAACCTGCACAACACAACCAAAGTACTTTGCCCCAACGAAACATCGAGGTTGTCAATCTCACCGGCTTGCTGTAACAAAGGATTAGATGTATAGTGTGGATGATGATTGTTTGCAAGAACAGTAAAGAACAATAGCAGCAGATTTTTATTTCAGATGTAAAGAATGGACCGGGGTCCACAGTTCACTAGTGGTGTCTCTCCCATAAGATAGCATGTTGGGTGAACAAATTACAGTCGGGCAATTGACAAATAGAGAGGGCATAACAATGCACATACATGACATGATGAATATTGTGAGATTTAATTGGGCATTACGACAAAGTACATAGACCGCTATCCGGCATGCATCTATGCCTAAAAAGTCCACCTTCAGGTTATCATCCGAACCCCTTCCAGTATTAAGTTGTAAAACAACAGACAATTGCATTAAGTATGGTGCGTAATGTAATCAATAACTACATCCTCGGACATAGCATCAATTTGTTTATCCCTAGTGGCAACAACACATCCACAACCTTAGAACTTTCTGTCACTGTCCCAGATTTAATGGAGGCATGAACCCACTATCGAGCATAAATACTCCCTCTTGGAGTTAAGAGCAAAAACTTGGCCGAGCCTCTACTAATAACGGAGAGCATGCAAGATCATAAACAACACATAGGTAATAGATTGATAATCAACATAACATAGTATTCTCTATCCATCGGATTCCGACAAACACAACATATAGAATTACGGATAGATGATCTTGATCATGTTAGGCAGCTCACAAGATCCGACAATGAAGCACATGAGGAGAAGACAACCATCTAGCTACTGCTATGGACCCATAGTCCAGGGGTGAACTACTCACTCATCACTCCGGAGGCGACCATGGCGGTGAAGAGTCCTCCGGGAGATGAATCCCCTCTCCGGCGGGGTGCCGGAGGTGATCTCCAGAATCCCCGAGATGGGATTGGCGGCGGCGGCGTCTCTGGAAGGTTTTCCGTATCGTGGCTCTCGGTACTGGGGGTTTCGCGACGAAGACTATATGTAGGCGGAAGGGCAGGTAAAGGGGCGTCACGAGGGGCCCACACAACAGGGCCGCGCGGCCAAGGGCCAGGCCGCGCTGCCCTGTGGTGTCGCCACCTCGTGGCCCCACTTCGACTCTCCCTCGGTCTTCTGGAAGCTTCGTGGCAAAATAGGACCCTGGGCGTTGATTTCGTCCAATTCCAAGAATATTTCCTTACTAGGATTTCTGAAACCAAAAACAGCAGAAAACGACAAGCGGCTCTTCGGCATCTCGTTAATAGGTTAGTGCCGGAAAATGCATAAATACCACATATAATGTGTATAAAACATGTAGATATCATCAATAATGTGGCATGGAACATAAGAAATTATCGATACGTCGGATACGTATCAACCATCATCGTTTCTATCCCGCCCTTCGTCATCACTAAAACCTTCCCCATGTCTAGTCCATCTTGTATACGTCATGGACATACCTGAACAATTGCAGTGATCCTCGACTGTTTTTATATCCTGACGTATCAGATTTAGGCACTCCTTGCAAGGGCACAAGATTGGTTCATCTGTATTGTCCAAGTGTTCTTGCGCAAACTTGATGAAATCCCTAACACCTGCCATGTACTTTGTTGTGAACTTCTTGGTGCCATCAGTTATCCAACTTCGATCCATTGCCTACAATTCGGTTAAGAACATGCCAACGTTCTTCGAACGGATCTTGACAACCGATTAAAAAATCTAGACCTAACGAACAATCGGGAGAACTCACCGATGATGCGTCTCGCCGCCACCACAATGGAGCCTTCACGGAATTCTTCTCACCTCGACGAGAACCCTAGTCGATTCGACTGTTAGCAAGATCACCAATATAGGCCGTGTCTGCTAGCGGCGCGACTTAAACGAGGCACCCTCGGCCGACATAAATATTAATAAGGGAATTATTATGTCGTAACATCTAGATCACACCATTGAAATAAATATGTAGAATAGACTAGTTACGGATCCAGATCAAAATTCCATATCTACCTTAGCGGTAAGACTCCGCGTCGGTCACGCCAAAGCCCTGGTTTGATTCTTCCAAACCACAATATTTACTTAATTAAATATGTTCCTGACAAGTGGGTCACGCATGATATATAAAACTAATAACATTTAATAAAGTAACTTAGTATTATTTCGTCACCACGATCTTTGATTTCGTCACCTATTAACAGACACGATGGAAGCCCTTCCCGCTTGGGTAATGGGTGACGATTTTTTGTTGACGAAAAATCATACCGTCAAGCATTACCTTAAATGCTTGACGAAAGATGAATTCGTCACCTATAAGGACACATCCATGACGGTATGCATTTTTGTCACCAGGGTTTTCGTCAACAAATCCCCCATCTCTTGTAGTTAACCAACAAAAGCAATTCCCTTAAACCCTCCAAACTTCTCCCCCATTGGCATCGATTGCCAGAATGGACAAAAGGTTTGGAAGGCCAATATAGTGAGCGTTCCTCCATAAGTTGTGCATTTCTCATAATTGTGAGTGAAATCAAATGCACATATTCAATGACGAATATTCGGAGGAAATCAAACTATATTGGGGATCAAAGATTGCAAGAGGATGTGAAGTTGAGACACTATGAAGCAAGCAATCAATGAACCAACACAATGCTCTAAGTAATATGTGGAAGCTCGCCAAAGTTTGTGCATAAGATAAACAATTTGCATTGAAGAATAAGGTGCACAAGCATGGCATCATCACTCCCACAAGACCACTCAAAGCATGTGCCAAAAACAACTATGAGTGCTTGTAGATGCAAATGATATAAAATGAGCACTCATAGCCAAGTTCTTTGTGAAGTCATTAAAGAGTGAAATAAGAATGAAGGAATAGACTCCAACAAAGAGGGATATCAAAAGATATGCACCATCTCTTATGTGTATAAGTTTCTCTAAGTGGACAACATCACGGAGACGTTTATTCACAAAGAAACATGCACACACAAGATAGGTACAAGAGAGATAGAGCAAGATATCCAAAACAAGTATGCTCAAGGACTTTTCATGATGCACACACAAGATAGGTACAAGATAAATGAGATAATCCACTCCCAAAGAAAGCAAGGTTCTAATAAACCAAACCCTCAACACTTTTCATGATGGCACAAATGTACCGAAAAGAAAAGGTTTGTCTTCCAAGGTCAAATTCTTGAAACAAGGGAGTGTTCTAGCAAACATAGGAGAGCTCCCCCACAATTAGTGCACTATTTATAATTTTGCATTTGAATACAAAATGCACACATGCGGGATTTGCTCAATCATGTTTGTCAAAACACCAACAAGGTTCAAGAGAAATAAGGAGATCCAAAAGAAGCAAGGAAGACAAATGGGAGTCTAACCTACAAGGATAAAATCTTGGCAAGAAATGAAGCAATTGAGCACATGAGCCAAGTGTGAGGATGATCTGGAACAATACTACACAATTTATTACCAATTGTAAAAGGACAAGAGGTGTATAGGAAATATCCATATTGTAGTTTGTGAGTATGTCCAAGATTATCTTCACAACAAGAAAGCAAATGGTAAAGTGGGATTTGTTTGAGCACACATGTCACATAGGAACAAGATAATCTATAATATCAACTCTATGTGACACAACCTCAAATGTTCACATTTTCTAGGTTTGTAAAATGCACGAGGCACAATACTCCCCCATAATGTGATAAAGACATTTTCCGTGCAAGAGGCAAATAAGAACCAAGTGAGATAATTAATGGACATTATAGGATTTTAATTCATCATGTCACACATTTTAGGATTGTGAAATGCACGAAGCATATCACTCCCCCAAAATGGGATAGTCCATTAATTTCTCACATGAGCCAACAACTAAGATATGAACAAGATGCAATAGGCTCAACAAGGAACAATTGTACATGATGTGCCACCCAACATATAAGAAGCAAGATAAGCAAGTAGGAAGCACAACATACACAATCACATGCAAGGTACAAAACCAACACATGCAAAAGTGGAGAGAGTAACTTTTCAATGTAAAGGAGTTGAGGACTTGTTACCGCAAGGAGGTGCATGGGTAAAGAATAAGAGGAATACAACTTGACTTGAGGAAGTGAAAATGATGAAGATCCCCTAAGTCTTCATGAGCTAGTCAAGCCTCCATGCCCTCACTTGTACCTATTGATCAAGTTTTGGCTTGTTGGTCCCCAACTAAGTTGGGTCCTAAGAAGTTAGTCACAATAGGTTTGGCCACCCAAATGGTTCTTTGAGCGAAACCACTTTGAGTGCCAACATATTTGGCAAACACATCGCCGACCTTATCCTTATGTAGAGAATAAGCACCATGGATCAAGATAGGGTTGGATGAGTTACCACTAGTGCAAAAGGAGGAGATGTGGCCCTTCTCACTGCATCTTCTTCTCCTCCCCTTCTTTTCACTTGATTTCTCCGCAACGGGAGCCTTGGCTTGATCCTTCTCGGGTAGCGGCCCTTCTTCAAGTTGAGGTAGACCTTGAGCTTGGCCTTGAGGTAGACCATGAGCTCCATCTTGAGGCCGCTTTCCTTGTTTCTTCACGCCAAGTGGCTTCTTCTTCAAGGGGCACAATCTAACATGATGCCCTTCAATCTTGCACTTGAAGCACACAATCTTGGCGGGGTCCTTCACATGCCCTTGGCCCTTCTTCCGCTTGTGCGAGGTGGACTTGTTCTTGTTGTTGGAGTTGAATCCAAGTCCACTCTTGTCATTAGGGAATTGCTTCCCTTCATGACCCTTTACCAAGTCCTTCTTTAAAGAAGAGACTTGGGCCTTGAGCTCTTTGATTTCCCCTACATGGTTAGTAACAACACAAGTACTAGAGGAAGTGGAAGCTTTATTGTTAGAGCAACAAGGTAAGGTGTGTAATTCACCACAAGATATAGCAATAGCATGGGTGGGTGAATTACTAGCATTAGCACATGGAATTGTAGAACAAGGCATAGAAGGTAGTTCACCACAAGATAAGTCAATAGCATGAGTGGGTGAACTAGAATCACTAACACATGGAAAAATAGCATTTTGAGAGGTAGTGCTAGTACTCACATGAGGCTCACAAGATTTTACCTTTGGCATGATAGCCTCATGAGCTAACTTTAGCAAATCATGAGAGACTAGAAGATCATCATGGGAGCTAGAAAGCTTTCCATGACTTTCTTCCAATTTCTCATAATTGCTTGTTAGCAAAGCAAGTTGAGCCCTTAGCTCAACATTCTCCTTCAAGATGGAAGCTTCACAAGAGGTAGAGTTAGTAGCACAAGCATTATCAATTATAGCACAAGGAGAAGGCAACTTAGCAAGCTCTATTTGGTTGAGAGCCGTAAATTGCTCAAGTGACTCGGTGAAAAGCTCACAATCCTCAAGGAGTTTACCATGAACAATTACTAGCTCATCATATTTAATTTGAAAATCATGTGCCACCTCTAAAGCTCTATCACGAGATTCCTTTACCCTACGTATCTTTAGAGCAAAGTTCTCTTCAAGAGTTTCATTGGTGGTTTGTTGTTCTTTAAGAGCTTCTTTAAGAGTTGCAATCTCAATTGCATCCTCGCGCTCATACTCTTCCTTTTTCTCAATAAGTTTTGTGCTCTTAATGGAAAAATTGAAGATTTTCATGAAGCTAGAGCGAGCAAGTTTCTTCTTAGGAAGAGCATGATAAACCGACTCTCCCAACTTGTTTAAGGAAGCAACACTAAGTACTTCCATATCATCATCCTCATCATCACTAGATAGATAGGGTTCCAAGGAAGGAGATACCTTAGAAGCCTTAGCCATAAGGCAAGTGTAGGAACCGTGCAATGATGAAGAAGATGAACTCCTTGAAGCTCCATCCAAGATCTTATCTTGGCCCATAGTATCGGTTTCCTCTACATTCTTAGTCACACAAATACTAGAGGAAAGCAAAGTATCTTCATTATGGCAACAAGACAAGAGAAGCATATCATCATGGGATGAAGATATGCAAGGACTATCAACACTAGCATGTAAATCATTTATAGTGCTACAAGTGTTAAAGCCCAAAGATGAGACATTGCAATGGGATAGAGATGAAGAATCATCAAGAGAGCGCTCACCATCAACAATGCAATGTTCATCACCACTCACCATACCATTACCTTGTGTCTTACCACACGTTGGTGAAGTGGAAGGAGCGTGATCATCCTCAATGGTCTTGGATCCACCATATGTATCTCGAAGCTTTGTCCAAACCTCATGAGCACTCCGGAAAGGCGCAATGGATGAAATCACTACATGACTCACAACATGGCAAAGGACTTTAGTAGCTTGAGCATCTAGATAAGAGTTTTTCTTCTCCTCAAAAGTTGGATTTTGTGGATCCTTAGGAGGAGAAAAACCCATATCAAGAATTTTCTCCACATGTGGGTCCATGTCCCTAAAATAATCAAGCATGTAGAATTTCCAAGCATCATAATTAGTGCCATCAAATGTATAGGAAGAAAAGTGCACTAATCCTCTAGCTGACGTCATACTCTCTAGGCGGTGAAGCCCAACAAGATAAGAGAGCCCTAGCTTTCTAGGACGTCGCCTAGAGGGGGGTGAATAGGCGGTGTATAAAAACTTCTACTTGAGAGCTAAACTAGGCGGAATAAAACTACACATGTGTTTACTAGTTTAGCTCAAGGCCCATCAACTAGGGGTTTGCCTAAGTGCTCCAACAACCTATGCTAGCATGATGAGCAACAAGGTGATAACAAGATAGGCATAGCATCAAGCAAGATAGATATCACAATGTAAAGCGCATAGGTAAAGGAGCTCGGGTTGAGACGTAACCGGTGCACGAGGAGACGACGATGTATCCTGAAGTTCAGACCACAAAAGGTGCTACGTCTCCGTTGGAGCGGTGTGGAGGCACGAGGCACTCCAAGGAGCCAACTAGGGCCACCGTATTCTCCTCGAGCCTTTCCACCAAAGGAAAGCCTCGATCCACTAAGGGACCCTTGAGGGTGGTCACCGAACCCGTACAAGCTTGGGCAAACTCCCAAGTATCAAGCTTGAGGCAACTCCACAACACGGAGGCTCTCAAGTACAAGGCCACAAGAGGCTACAACACGCCACACCGGCGGCAAGGCCACCAAGACACCAACGCGCCACAACCGGCTCCAAAACCACAAAGGCTAACACACTCCACAAAGGCAACAACGCCACTAAGGCTACCACACCACAAAGGCAACAACGCCACTAAGGCTACCACACCACAAAGGCAACAACGCCACAAAGACGACAAGGCCACAAAGGCTACAAGGCCACAAAGGCTACAACACCACAAAGGTAACAAGGCCACTAAGGCAAGAACACCACCAAGGTCAACATGCTCTCTACGAGACCGAAACCCCGGAGAGAACCCAAACCGATGCACCTAAAGCAATGGCTAAGAACACCAGTAAGATGCCCAAGTTCTTCTCTCCCAAATTCCAACAAAGCTACACAAGCTATTGGGGGAATAAGGGAGGAAGAACAAAGTGAGGAGAAACACCAAGAAACTCCAAGATCTAGATCTAGCAAGATCCTCTCACTTAGAGGAGTATTCAAGTGGTGAAGCTCTAGATCTAGATCTCCTCTCTCCTTTCCCCCAAAAATATGCAACAAATAGTGGGGGGATCAAGAGGAGGAAGAAAGAACCCAAGGTCAACAATGGAGGAGAGAGAGTGGAGGTGCAGGGTTAGTTTGGGCGGAGGTGGAAGAGAGGTATAAATAGGGGCTGCAGAATATAGCTGTTGGGGCTGAGAAAACGGTCAGATTCGCGCCCAAAGCGGTACTACCACTTGTCGGAGCAGTACTACCGCTCGCGCACGATCTGCGCAGAAAATAGATCTGGATCGGCCCGAAACCGGTAGTACCGTAGTCTGGGGCGGTACTAGCGCTTGTGCTGAGAAAATGGCAAACAGATGCAAAGAGATAGAGAGAGGGAACAGCAGCGCAGGCGTGGCAGCGTGGAAGGCGCGAGCGCACGCGGGCGCGCGCAGCAGCCAGCGCAGCACGCGGGCGGGCGTGTGAACGCGTGGGCGCGTGCGGCTCAGCTGGCGAGGCCAGCGCGAGTCAACGCCACGATCTCCCGCCAGAGATCGAGTGAGCGGCGGTCTGGCAAGCGTGGCGGGCTAGCGAGCTGGGCCAGGCATGGGCAGCGGTGCGGTGGTGGGCTGATGCGGAAAGAGAGGAAGAAAAGGGCCAAGCGGTAGTACCGGCCTGGTACCGGTCTGGTACCGTAACTGGGTTACGGTACTACCGGGCCGGTACCGGCCTGGTACCGCTTCGAGTCCAGTAAGCCTGGAAGGCTGCTGCGGTACTTGGGCCGGTATTGCCAGCGGTAGTACCGCCCGGCCCAAAACACTTTTTCTTTTTCTTTTTCAAATATGATGCACTCTAAAAATCATATCTTGAGCTAGGAAACTCCGAATGACATGAAACCAGTTTTGTTGAAAAGAGGGCGAAAAGAGCTACCTTCTCACATGATGAAATCATGAAAAAGAGTGAGTGATGATTTTCCCATGGTCATAGAGGTGTAACCTCTCAATATGGTATATCGGGAAAATCATCACTCTCGCATATGCAACATGTGATGCAACCAAAATCCATTTCATGCATAAGAACCAAGAAGAACCAAGAACACGATGCAATGCATGCAAGGTTTGAGCTCTCTCCGATGATACGACCCACTATCCTATCGAGCACAAACCTAGTCCTTGTGCGTTCTTCTCGAGTCGGCAAGCTCCGTCTTCACCCTCTTCATCATTGTCCATGCCACCGTCTTCCTCCAACATACACGCCACCGTCTTCTTTCATATTCAACGTCGTCTTCTCTCTTCATCTTCTACGCCGTCTTCTCTCTTCATCTTCAACACCGTCTTTGTCTCTCTTCAACACCATCTTCATCATTGTACTCCGTCTTCTCCATCTTACAACCTTGAGTCCAACATGACTATGGACTTGACCTAAGATTGATTCTTAATGCAACCGTTAGTCCAGGGATTATCATCAATTACCAAAACCACACATGGGGTAAAGGACATGTTCTTACAACCACTTTGCTATGTTTTATCTATGCTAAAAAAACAAACAGTTTCTTTCAGTGCACAATTTTTCATGATCCTTTGTTTCAGTTACTTCTCATGTTATAACATAGTTGCTAAGTTCTATTGTAAGAATTATATCTATCATGCCTATGTTTAGAGTACTTTGATCCCAGCTCACAATGCTTTTACAATAACTTGATCAAGATTGTGTTGGTTGCATGTCACCTCAAAAATTATTTTTGTTATCACTTACCTACTCGAGGACGAGCAGGAGTTAAGCTTGGGGATGTTGATACGTTGCAAACGTATCTATAATTTTTGATGCTCCATTCTTGTTTTACACCAATTTATATATGTTTTGCTTACACTTCGTTGCACTTTTATACATTTTCCGGCACTAACCTATTGACAAGATGCCACAGTGCCAGTTCCCTGTTTTCTGTTGTTTTTGTATTTAAGAAAAGTACAGGAAATATTCTCGGAATTAGACGAAACAAAATCTGAAGTTCATATTTTACCGTAACAAAGACAGAGTCCAGAAGAGAGGCGAAGGGGCGCCACAGGGCGGCCAGACCGGCCGTAGGTGCGGCCCAGGTCCTGGTGTCAACACCCGGATTTTTAAATCCAGATGCCTATTATGCCATTCATCGCAATCCCAGGAATATTGTTTTTGCGAGACATAATAGATTGATATCACCACACATCATTTATTACAACACATAATCGTCTTACAAATAAAGGATCACATGATCCAGTCTCATTACAATAATAGAAGTTCTATTGATCAATTACATAACACATAGCGGAAGCGAAATAGCGTAGTAGTAGTCCATTTATTCCACAGGCAACTGTTGACGTCAGGAGTGATCCTAGTTGTCGTAGACGTCATGTTGTCCTTCTTCCGGGCTCTGGTACTCCTCTTCATAGTCTGGCCATTTGAATAGCCAGGGACACAGCCATGAGTACTTTAAAGTACTCGCAAACTAATACTAAGGTAAACACTATCGACTATAGTAAGGGGGTTCTAAGCTCTAGTTTCATTTGCATAAAGGCCAGTTTTATTTCATAAGACACTTTTATTAATCAAAGCCTCTTCAATTAACTAACTGAAGTGGGAACATTAGTGTCATTCCCACAACTCAGTTGTGATTCAAAGTCAAAGTCACCTTTCAATTCAAATCACAAGTCACCATTCATATTTTTAGAAAATTTCTGATGACGGAACAGTATGGCCTTTCCAACTGTCCATGACCGCGGACGCGGCTATTCGAATAGGTTAAACTCTGCAGAGGTTGTACACTTGTGCCACAACAATTGCAATAGTTTGTCAGGGTAATCGGCCCTGATTTATCGTACGCGATGACGCGAACTACCAATCCTAACCTTTCATTTACATACCCTAGTATAGGCACCTCTCCCCATGAGCTTGGCCTCCCAGTGAAGACAGACAGTCAGCCTGGGAACTGCACAGGGCTTGGGCCGGACATTCACGTCATTTCACGTCATTTCACATCATTCCTTTTGTTGTAGAGGCAGCCTCCGGCATAACCCCGATGACGCTTGTTTTAGAGGGAACCCATACTAAGACACATAAATTTCCAGCTAAGCCTTACCCGGATTCGGGTATTGTGGGGGTACTTGTAAAATTGGAATGGTATCGCATCCGAACCCAACCATCGAGTTTTTGGTAAGTTTCACCAAGTCATTCACAAGTCATATTCACCTTCAAAATCATTCAATAGAATGACTCATCATCCCAAGGTTTTCACAAGTTCCCATCTATAGTAGTCAATTTTAGTTTAGCACTAGCAACTAGTCATAAGGGGTGCTAAGCAACTTGGATTGCTCTAGGCTAAGTTTGGTACTCTTGCACTACTCCATAACTAAACTAAATGAATCATGAATCAAAAAGTACTTTGATAAACAAAATTTAGTAAAGCTTGTAAAGTGAAAACTTGGGATAGGAGCATTAAGCATAAAATAAAATTAATGGTGCCTTGCTCTTGTAGAGCTTTGCACTAGTCTAGTTGCATTGGTAAAAGCTTGCCTTGAGTGGTGATGTGATCAAAGTTTTCTGGCTCTTCATCTTGGTAGAAGACCTCTTCCTCTTGATAGCCTCCGGTACTAGCGTCTATAGACGAATACGAGCATACAATCACCAAACAACATTTAAGTAGTCTTAATTAGCCTTATTGGCTCACTCAAATGATCTAACATCACTACTTAACATTTATTCACAAATTATGCTGGGGTTTCTTTATTTAACATTAGGAAAATAATTTCCTCTCATTGAAATTGGAATTAGGGTTTCTATGTAGTTCTTTGGAGAAATAATTTCCTCTCATTGAATCTTCTTAAGATTTAATCTTCTCAAATAACCAGGGATGATCACATGTTGACCAAGGTCAACACTTCACACTTATTATTTGAGAAAAATGATTTAAATGAGATTCATCATCTCATGTGATTTAAATAACCATTGCCATATTAAATACTATTTTGATTTAAATTTCACAAGTGAGCAATTATGAACCTAAGCAGTAGAGGTCATCACATTACTTCATAATACTTGAGAAAATGACTTAAATGAGATGCTACACCTCATAGATTTAAATTCCTAAAATTTGAAATTGATTTAAATGAGCTAGTATTGACTATATAGCCAATTTTTGAATCTAGCCCATGATCATGTACAGAACCCATATCATATTTTTGCATAGTAAAATAGAGTTGGTTAAATGTGAATTATAGCAATTGGATTCACTTCAAAATTCAATTTGGTTGATTTTCTAGATTTATTTGAATACTGAAAAGTCTCTATTTTGTTATTTTTGCTATTCAAAAACTACACAAGTTATGGGGTTGAATCCAGTGGGGTTAGCTAGATAACTTCATAAGCTTTCTGGAACATTTTGATTTTCTAGATTTGAGTTTGTAGATTTGAAACCATTCAAAATATAGTACAGACCAGTATTGAAAATAAACTGAAACAAATTAATTTGAATTAAGTTAGATGGGCTAGGCGGGAAACTAACTGGGCCGAAATGTTTTAAACTGCAAAACTGGCCCAACCAACGACGCGGGCCGGCTGACAAATGGTCCCACGCGTCAGTGACTAATTCCCTTACCGAAACGGTACGCAGCGTCGGCCGTTGGATCAGGAGGCGATCGGACGATTGTGGTTGATCTTCTTCTCCGGCGAGAGGAGGGCGTGCTGGCGACGGCGGTAGGGGGTCGGAGAGCGCTCCAGGCCGCCGGCGATCGAGGGAGAGTGTCGAGGCAACGTTGTCGACGGTGTAGAGGCTCCTGGTACAGCGGCGAGGCTTGGGGCGGCTCCAGTCGAGGCAGATGATTTGCGGGCTCCGGCGGGAACGAGCTTGCGATTGGAGCTTCTCCGGTGAGGTAGTGTCGAATTGCTGGGTGGAGAAGAGGCAAGGAGGAGAGGGGAGCAGATTGTGTGAAGAATCGAGGCTCAGAGCTTCTCTATTTATAGCGGATGGAGGGGTGCCGTGGATGCGGCGGAAGGTCGACGACGATAATGGCGCTACGGGCTGCGAAAGGGCAAGGCGAGGTGCGCATCGTGTAGGCGACGTCTAGGCGAGGCTCTGGGTGTAGCTGGCGCGTCCAGGGGATGATGGGATCGCTCGGGAGCTTCTGCGACGAGGACGGTACTGGGCGGCAGAACTCCGATCATGGCGACGGTGATGGGGTGTGCGCGAGCTAGTGAGGATGTCTAGGAGGTAGCCGTAGGCGTGGTGATCATGTGTGCCAAGTGGGAGAGGGAGAGAAGGACGAGAGGCTCCAGGTGAGTGGCGTACTGGCGCGTCCAGGGCGTCGTCTGGGCGCGCTCACCGCGTGCGCTGGCACGCCGTGGCGAGGTATTGGGCGCACGCGTTCTGGCCACTAGTGTGTGTCTTCTTGCTTAGGGAGGGTACTAGCATGCTCGGTGGAGTGCAGAGAAGCTAGTTGGCAAGGTGAGATGGGTAGGGGAGGACCAGAGAGAAAGTGAGGAAGAGTGGCCGGCATGGTACTTGGCATGGGTGATATTTGATCATGGCATCACTTTCCTCAGGGATGCAGGGCATAGGATGATGCAGGGATGGTACCAGTAGCACAATGATCAAAGATAGAAAGGGATTTAGGCAAAAGTCCAGAGGTTAATAGCATGTATTGCATTTTCTGAATTGTGCCTGCAAGGTGTTTGTGTTAATGGCCGCATGAAGAAAATGTTGGAATTTTGGAAATCTTTTTGGTGGAGCTCAATTATATTTTTAATGTGAAAGATTGGTGGTGGTGGTGTTCATTTTGGTGAAGATTTGCAAGATTTCAAAATTGGTATGATCTTCCCATGATTTCAAAGTCTCCACTTGTCAAATCTCTACTGGTCAACCTGGTCAAAATTAGCATGTGTGGTCAACATGAAAGTTGTTCACCTTGACATGGTCTTGGATGACATGGCAATAGTTGACCAAGTTTGGTTGAAGAAAAGTCAAAGCCAGAGGGGTAAAGTGAGGAACATTTTATAAAACTCAATTTTGACCATTATCACATGTATGTTGGTTTTGAGATTTTCTTGGATTTGATTCTGGTTTCTTTGATGCATTTGTGTTTGTTTATCATATATAAGTATTCTCCAAGCAATAGATCAAGCAATGGTGGCCTTTGGTGAAGATTTGCAAAATTGGCCTTATGTGTATGTGAGTGAAATTGGGATTTTCTCACTATTTGATTTCTCTCCATTTGATTTGACTTTTCTTGACTATAATGTGATTCTTATTAGTTTAGAAACATTTTCAAACCATTGAAACCATTTCAAAAGGTCTTGTTCAAAGATTTGCAAAATTGGCCATAACACATAAGAGGTGATGTGTCATATTTCACTATTCTTGTAATTTGTTTTCTTGGCTTTACTTGGGCATGGGTTAGGGTCAATTTAGTATTAGGTTAGGTTTAGAGATGGTTTCCCATCATTTGGTCAAGGTTTGAAGTCATAGGTCAAGGTTTGGTGAAATGGCTATGTGTCACATATGCCCCTATGCATATGTTGCATTTGAGTTTTAATTTTACTTGGCTTGACCCAAATGGTGTCGTTGAGTGTTGAAATGGTATATAGGAGTGATCCCACCATTCACAACAAGTCTTAGGGTCAAGATCCTTAAATTCACAAATGTGCATTTTACTCTCATATGCCTCTATGGCATTTTTAGTTTCTTTTTATTTTCTTTGGATTTGATTTGATAAGTACTAGGTAAGGTGTATGAAGGTTTTCTCAAACCTCTAAACAAGGTATAAAAGCTTAGGGTAAAGTTTCACAAAAATAGCCATAGGCACATATGCCTTTTTCTTATTAAATTTCCTTTTATTTTATTTTCACTTGGGTGATGAAAAGAGGGGTGAGGTTTAGGGTTTAAGCTCACTTCAAAATACTTTAACAAGCAATCATGGTAATATCACAATAATTAAGCAAGATTACTATGTCTCACACTTAATTTAATAAAAGTTTTTGTTGGTTCCAAAATTTGGAACTAGGGAAATTCATTTGGTTTTGTTTTGAAATTTTTGGGATGTTACAAACCCTTCCCCCTTAAACAAATCTCGTCCCGAGATTTTAAGAAAAGTTAGGTTCCTAAGAGAGATTGAGCATTTTATTAACAGGAAAACATACTTGGCATGGTCTGGGGTGCTTCCTGAGCTTCATTGGCAGTCATGTGGTAGAAACGGCCGTTGTTGTTGTTCTGGTTCCTTCTACCGGCGAAGCGGCGCTGTTGCTGGGCAGGTGCAGCGGTGTTGGCGGCAATCTTGGCAAGCTTCTTGGGACACTCATTGGAGTAGTGGCCCACAACTCCACATTCATAGCAGTTCACAGTTGACTTGTCCTTCGGGGTGACGGGGATGGCATTGCTTCCAGTTCTCGGGCCAGTGTTGGTGTTGTTGTTGTTCCCAGTGTTGCTGTTGCTATTGGGGTGGTTGTTGTTGTGGTGGCTGTTGTTGTTGTTACCTCCGGGCTTCGGGGGTCCTCCGTTGTTGTTGGTGTAATTGGGGCGATAACTCTGAGCAGGGGGCTTGTTGTGTCTTGGGGTGAATCCTCCAGAGGAGTTGTTGCGGTACTTCTGGGTATGGTGGGGTCCATTTTGGTTCATCATTCTGCGCTTGCGGTTCTCATTGGCCTGATGCAGCTTTCCTTCCATCTGTATGGCTGAGTCTATGAGGGCTTCGAGGTTAGCGAACGGAATGTTCACCAACACAGTCTGCATCTCATCATGCAGTCCGTTCAGAAATCTTTCCTTTCTCTTCTCGTTGGTGTCGGTCTCATTCGGAGCGTACCTTGACAGAGTGAGAAACCTGTCGCGGTATTCCACCACGGACATCCTTCCTTGCTTGAGTTCACGGAACTCGTCTCTCATCTTCTTAATCAGTCCTTGGGGCACATGGTATTTGCTAAACTTCAACTTGAAGTCTTCCCAGGTCATCATCTGTCCCGCATTCATTGCACGGGCACTTGTCCACCGAGCTCGGCAGGTCCCGACAGGTAGTGGGTGGCGAACAGTACTTTTCTACGGCTTCAACTCCCGCAACTTCGAGGTTGTTCTCCATTGTCCGGAGCCGGTCATCGGCGTCAAGTGGCTCTTCAGTCTTGCTGAACATGGGTGGGTTGGTGTTCTGAAAATTCTTCAGTTTCGATCCAGAGTGATCGTGGTTTCCGTGGCCTTGATTGTTCTGAGCTATCTGTTGCAGTGCGGCAAGGTTTGCTTGGCGTTCAGCTCTTTCGGCTTCTCGGTCTGCCATCATCGTCTGCAGCAGTTGCATCATGGCATCCTGGGTGGCGTTGCGGGTTGGTGGGGCCATCTGAACATTGAGGTAGATGATAAGATAAGAGGGAAATTTCTAGGGTTTGTTTTGTTAAAATTTATAAAGTTCATAAATGGAAAACTTGAGTAGTGTTGCGGGGGTAAAAACCAACAACACTTTTTCATTCCTTCCAAGCATCACATATTACAAAGCTAACACACCATTGGTTTGAAGAACCATTCATCGCTCTACGATACAAGGGGATCCTGATACAACTCACACATACGAAAGTGCTTTAAATGATACTACTCTTTAGGGGTGGGGGATTCTTCATCTTCACGGGTAATGTGCTTGGCGAGAGGCGAGGGCGTTGTCCAAATCCCTGAGGGTTTTGTACAGCCTGAAGTCCTGGTGTCCTACATAGGGGTTCATCTCCGTGTGTGGTGGCATGGTCATCGATCTTCCCATGGAGTCATGTCTTGGGTAGTAGATGAAGCGAGTGTTCTTGATCTTGTTCTCATTTTGTCCACACAGACGGGAAATTGCTTCTTGCATAGCTCTGACTAGTCCTTCCTTCCAAGTGTTTCCCGTTACCGAAAACCAGATGGTTTCCCATACCGGGGCTCCAAGATTTCTTCGTAGATCAGTAGAAACTTCCCACCGAGGTGGTTCTCCGGAGTGGTTGTTGAGGGGTATTCCGAAGAACTCGGGATATTCGGGATACGGGTGTCCAAGATATAGATTTTCTCATTTTTTTGAGGGGTATTCCCACCGAGTTAGGTAGGCTTGCAAAGAAAGTAGAGTATAGATTTTCTCATTTTTTTGAAAAAGATCTCAAGGATAAGAGTAAGATCAAGTTTTTCACAAATATTCACTTCATTGGTTTTTGAAACTAAGTTTTTCAGACGTCCATTCTAACTAGGGTCTCCTAAGGTCAAACAATGGCTCTGATACCAACTTGTCAACACCCGGATTTTTAAATCCAGATGCCTATTATGCCATTCATCGCAATCCCAGGAATATTGTTTTTGCGAGACATAATAGATTGATATCACCACACATCATTTATTACAACACATAATCGTCTTACAAATAAAGGATCATATGATCCAGTCTCATTACAATAATAGAAGTTCTATTGATCAATTACATAACACATAGCGGAAGCGAAATAGCGTAGTAGTAGTCCATTTATTCCACGAGCAATCGTTGACGTCGGGAGTGATCCTAGTTGTCGTAGACGTCCTGTTGTCCTTCTTCCGGGTTCTGGTACTCCTCTTCATAGTCTGGCCATTTGAATAGCCAGGGACACAACCATGAGTACTTTAAAGTACTCGCAAACTAATACTAAGGTAAACACTATCGACTATAGTAAGGGGGTTCTAAGCTCTAGTTTCATTTGCATAAAGGCCAGTTTTATTTCATAAGACACTTTTAATAATCAAAGCCTCTTCAATTAACTAACTCAAGTGGGAACATTAGTGTCATTCCCACAACTCAGTTGTGATTCAAAGTCAAAGTCACCTTTCAATTCAAATCACAAGTCACCATTAGTATTTTTAGAAAACTTCTGATGACGGAACAGTATGGCCTTTCCAACTGTCCATGACCGCGGACGCGGCTATTCGAATAGGTTAAACTCTGCAGAGGTTGTACACTTGTGCCAAAACAATTGCAATAGTTCGTCAGGGGTAACTGGCCCTGATTTATCGTACGCAGTACGCGAACTACCAATCCTAACATTTCATTTGCATACCCTAGAATAGGCACCTCTCCCCATGAGCTTGGCCTCCCAGTGAAGACAGACAGTCAGCCTGGGAACTGCACAGGGCTTGGGCTGGACATTCACCTCATTTCACATCATTCCTTTTGTTGTAGAGGCAGCCTCCGGCATAACCCCGATGACGCTTGTTTTAGAGGGAACCCATACTAAGACACATAAATTTCCAGCTAAGCCTTACCCAGATTCAGGTATTGTGGGGGTACTTGTAAAATTGGAATGGTATCGCATCCGAACCCAACCATCAGTTTTTGGTAAGTTTCACCAAGTCATTCACAAGTCATATTCACCTTCAAAATCTTTCAATAGAATGACTCATCATCCCAAGGTTTTCACAAGTTCCCATCTATAGTAGTCAATTTTAGTTTAGCACTAGCAACTAGTCATAAGGGGTGCTAAGCAACTTGGATTGCTCTAGGCTAAGTTTGATACTCTTGCACTACTCCATAACTAAACTAAATGAATCATGAATCAAAAAGTACTTTGATAAACAAAATTTAGTAAAGCTTGTAAAGTGAAAACTTGGGATAGGAGCATTAAGCATAAAATAAAATTAATGGTGCCTTGCTCTTGTAGAGCTTTGCACTAGTCTAGTTGCATTGGTAAAAGCTTGCCTTGAGTGGTGATGTGATCAAAGTTTTCTGGCTCTTCCTCTTGGTAGAAGACCTCTTCCTCTTGATAGCCTCCGGTACTAGCGTCTATAAACGAATACGAGGATACAATCACCAAACAACACTTAAGTAGTCTTAATTAGCCTTATTGGCTCACTCAAATGATCTAACATCACTACTTAACATTTATTCACAAATTATGCTGGGGTTTCTTTATTTAACATTAGGAAAATAATTTCCTCTCATTGAAATTGGAATTAGGGTTTCTATGTAGTTCTTTGGAGAAATAATTTCCTCTCATTGAATCTTCTTAAGATTTAATCTTCTCAAATAACCAGGGATGATCACATGTTGACCAAGGTCAACACTTCACACTTATTATTTGAGAAAAATGATTTAAATGAGATTCATCATCTCATGTGATTTAAATAACCATTGCCATATTAAATACTATTTTGATTTAAATTTCACAAGTGAGCAATTATGAACCTAAGCAGTAGAGGTCATCACATTACTTCATAATACTTGAGAAAATGACTTAAATGAGATGCTACACCTCATAGATTTAAATTCCTAAAATTTGAAATTGATTTAAATGAGCTAGTATTGACTATATAGCCAATTTTTGAATCTAGCCCATGATCATGTACAGAACCCATATCATATTTTTGCATAGTAAAATAGAGTTGGTTAAATGTGAATTATAGCAATTGGATTCACTTCAAAATTCAATTTGGTTGATTTTCTAGATTTATTTGAATACTGAAAAGTCTCTGTTTTGTTATTTTTGCTATTCAAAAACTACACAAGTAATGGGGTTGAATCCAGTGGGGTTAGCTAGATAATTTCATAAGCTTTCTGGAACATTTTGATTTTCTAGATTTGAGTTTGTAGATTTGAAACCATTCAAAATATAGTACAGACCAGTATTGAAAATAAACTGAAACAAATTAATTTGAATTAAGTTAGATGGGCTAGGCGGGAAACTAACTGGGCCGAAATGGTTTAAACTGCAAAACTGGCCCAGCAACGGCGCGGGCCTGCTGACATAGGGTCCCACTCGTCAGCGACTAGTTCCCTTACCGAAACGGTACGCAGCGTCGGCGGTTGGATTAGGAGGCGATCGGACGATTGTGGTTGATCTTCTTCTCCGGCGAGAGGAGGGCGTGCTGGCGACGGCGGTAGGGGGTCGGAGAGCGCTCCAGGCCGCCGGCGATCGAGGGAGAGTGTCGAGGCAACGTTGTCGACGGTGTAGAGGCTCCTGGTACAGCGGCGAGGCTTGGGGCGGCTCCAGTCGAGGCAGATGATCTGCGGGCTCCGGCGGGAACGAGCTTGCGATTGGAGCTTCTCCGGTGAGATAGTGTCGAATTTCTGGGTGGAGAAGAGGCAAGGAGGAGAGGGGAGCAGATTGTGTGAAGAATCGAGGCTCAGAGCTTCTCTATTTATAGCGGATGGAGGGGTGCCGTGGATGCGGCGGAAGGTCGACGAAGATAATGGCGCTACGGGCTGCGAAAGGGCAAGGCGAGGTGCGCATCGTGTAGGCGACGTCTAGGCGAGGCTCTGGGTGTAGCTGGCGCGTCCAGGGGATGATGGGATCGCTCGGGAGCTTCTGCGACGAGGACGGTACTGGGCGGCAGAACTCCGATCATGGCGACTGCGATGGGGCGTGCGTGAGCTAGTGAGGATGTCTAGGAGGTAGCCGTAGGCGTGGTGATCATGTGTGCCAAGTGGGAGAGGGAGAGAAGGACGAGAGGCTCCAGGTGAGTGGCGTACTGGCGCGTCCAGGGCGTCGTCTGGGCGCGCTCACCGCTTGCGCTGGCACGCCGTGGCGAGGTACTGGGCGCGCGCGTTCTGGCCACTGGTGTGTGTCTTCTTGCTTAGGGAGGGTACTAGCATGCTCGGTGGAGTGCAGAGAAGCTAGTTGGCAAGGTGAGATGGGTAGGGGAGGACCAGAGAGAAAGTGAGGAAGAGTGGCCGGCATGGTACTTGGCATGGGTGATATTTGATCATGGCATCACTTTCCTCAGGGATGCAGGGCATAGGATGATGCAGGGATGGTACCAGTAGCACAATGATCAAAGATAGAAAGGGATTTAGGAAAAAGTCCAGAGGTTAATAGCATGTATTGCATTTTCAGAATTGTGCCTGCAAGGTGTTTGTGTTAATGGCCGCATGAAGAAAATGTTGGAATTTTGGAAATCTTTTTGGTGGAGCTCAATTATATTTTTAATGTGAAAGATTGGTGGTGGTGGTGTTCATTTTGGTGAAGATTTGCAAGATTTCAAAATTGGTATGATCTTCCGATGATTTCAAAGTCTCCACTTGTCAAATCTCTACTGGTCAACCTGGTCAAAATTAGCATGTGTGGTCAACATGAAAGTTGTTCACCTTGACATGGTATTGGATGACATGGCAATAGTTGACCAAGTTTGGTTGAAGAAAAGTCAAAGCCAGAGGGGTAAAGTGAGGAACATTTTATAAAACTCAATTTTGACCATTATCACATGTATGTTGGTTTTGAGATTTTCTTGGATTTGATTCTGGTTTCTTTGATGCATTTGTGTTTGTTTATCATATATAAGTATTCTCCAAGCAATAGATCAAGCAATGGTGGCCTTTGGTGAAGATTTGCAAAATTGGCCTTATGTGTATGTGAGTGAAATTGGGATTTTCTCACTATTTGATTTCTCTCCATTTGATTTGACTTTTCTTGACTATAATGTGATTCTTATTATTTTAGAAACATTTTCAAACCATTGAAACCATTTCAAAAGGTCTTGTTCAAAGATTTGCAAAATTGGCCATAACACATAAGAGGTGATGTGTCATATTTCACTATTCTTGTAATTTGTTTTCTTGGCTTTACTTGGGCATGGGTTAGGGTCAATTTAGTATTAGGTTAGGTTTAGAGATGGTTTCCCATCATTTGGTCAAGGTTTGAAGTCATAGGTCAAGGTTTGGTGAAATGGCTATGTGTCACATATGCCCCTATGCATATGTTGCATTTGAGTTTTAATTTTACTTGGCTTGACACAAATGGTGTTGTTGAGTGTTGAAATGGTATATAGGAGTGATCCCACCATTCACAACAAGTCTTAGGGTCAAGATCCTTAAATTCACAAATGTGCATTTTACTCTCATATGCCTCTATGGCATTTTTAGTTTCTTTTTATTTTCTTTGGATTTGATTTGATAAGTACTAGGTAAGGTGTATGAAGGTTTTCTCAAACCTCTAAACAAGGTAGAAAATCTTAGGGTAAAGTTTCACAAAAATAGCCATAGGCACATATGCCTTTTTCTTATTAAATTTCCTTTTATTTTATTTTCACTTGGGTGATGAAAAGAGGGGTGAGGTTTAGGGTTTAAGCTCACTTCAAAATACTTTAACAAGCAATCATGGCAATAGCACAAGAATTAAGCAAGATTACTATGTCTCACACTTAATTTAATAAAAGTTTTTGTTGGTTCCAAAATTTGGAACTAGGGAAATTCATTTGGTTTTGTTTTGAAATTTTTGGGATGTTACACCTGGTCGCGCCAAGGGGTGGTGTGCCCCCCTGGCGTCCAATGACCTCGCCATTCCGCCTATTTATTCACGATCTCGAGAAAAACCTAAATACCCAAGCCTCCATCCACAAAAAGTTCCGTCGCGGCCGCCATCACCGACCCTAGCTCGGGAGGGTTCTGAAGCTCTTCCCGGCACCCTGCCGGAGAGGGAGATCATCACCGGAGGCCTCTACATCGCCATGCCCACCTCCGAAGTGATGCGTGAGTAGTTCATCCCTGGACTACGGGTCCATAGCAGTACCTAGATGGTTGTATTATCCAATTTGTGCCACATGTTTAGATCTTGTGAGCTGCCTATCGTGATCAAGATCATCTTTATATAATGCTACATGTTGTGTTTGCTGGGATCCGATGAATATTGAATACTATGTTGAGATTAATTATATACTTGTCATATGTTATTTGTGATCTTGCATGCTCTCCGTTGCTAGTAGGTACTTTCGCCAAGTAAATGCTTTAACTGCAAGAGGGAGTATTTATGCTCGATAGTGGGTTCATGCCTCTAGTTTTTTGGAGGAGTGACAATGACTTGTAAGATTGTAAATGTGTTGTTGCTACTAGGGAGAAAATAACAATGTTTTGTCTAAGGATAATTCTATTGTTTACTTTACACACATTGCTTAATGTGATAATCTGTTGCTTACAACTTAATACTGGAAGGGGTTCGGACGATAATCGGAAGGTGGATTATTAGTCACAGACGCAGTTGGATTACAGTCTATTTATTATGTTGTAATGCCCAAACGAATCTCATAGTAATCATCTTGTCATGTATGGTCTTTATTCTGTCAATTTCCCAACTGTAATTTGTTCACCGAGCATGTTATTTATTTTTATGGAGAGACACCTCTAGTGAACTGTGGACCCCGGTCCTTTCTTTTACACTGTAAATACATGTTCTTGTTATTTCCAACTCCGATGGCAACATCTCTTTTACTGTTATCTTTAATTCCACTGCAAAAAAATCTCTTTCCACATTATACATTTAATCCTTTGTGTTCAGCAAAACCGGTGAGATTGACAACCTCAGTGTAAGTTGGGGCAAAGTATTTTGGTTGTGTTGTGTGCAGGTTCGACGTTGTTGCTGACACCAGTAGTGCACCCTGCCACAAGTTCGCTAGAAACACCTTCAGAAGTCACGCATTTCTCCTACTGGTCGATTAAACCTTGGTTTCTTACTAAGGGAAAACTTGCTACTCTGCTCATCATACCTTCCTCTTGGGGTTCCCCAGCGGTGTGCAATCTGCGCTCATCAAGCTCTTGTCACTGCTGTGCCGGAACCTCGCCGGAGTCTCGCCGGAATCTCTCCATCGCGTCGTGTTCATCAGCAGTTCTTAAGTCCAACGAGCCACTACGCCGAAACTTCACCGTCGGAAACTCCGACCACCTCGTCTGCCATTACCGGTAAGGTTCCCGACTCCAAGATTTATAAATCGGAGCTCGTAGAGATGAATGAATGAACCAAAAGGTTTTCGACAAGTTCCTTAACACTAAACTTTCATGCAGATGTCTTCTCCTCTCCTTCTCAGACGGTTCCCATCATGGCCACGCCACTCGCCTCCGCCCCTCCTCCACTCATTCCATTTTGGCTAGATCCTTCCCAAGGATCCGGCAGGACCATCGAGGGTGAAACCACGGATCCGGCTATCCTGGCCAGAAAAGAGAAAATGGAGCAGAAGGTAGAGGAGGCCGCCGCCAAAAAATTCCAAAGCCTGAACCCGCAAAGGCGAGGTAAAGGGGCAATGGTGGCCCTGTTCCGCTACAGAGGAAGAACTGCAAAGCATGGAGGCGGAAGACTTCCTGCAACCCAGATCCTGGAGGGTGGTTCCGGGAGCTCCATGTCTTGCACCCGAAGCTGGAGAGTGGGTGTTGGCCAAGGCTTTGGTGGAGCAAGGCTTTTCGCTTCCGCCGAGCAACTTCTTCGCTGAAGTCCTCATGACTTACAAACTTCAGCCCCACAACATCTCACCCAACATCATTCTCTCCATCTCCAACCATGTCACGCTTTGCGAGGGTCACCTCCGGATAAAGCCAGATTTGACCCTTTTTCAATTTTATTTCTCTATCAAGAAGGAGACGGTCCCCAAGTCCTCGGCGCTTGCCAACTGCGTCTGCGTCACTTTCAAGCTCCGCCAAGGCTGGATATACCCTCACACGAACGACATGAATCCGTGAGGTACTGGTCTGGTGGGTTCTTCTACGTGAAGGACGTGGGGGTCCCGGCAAGCACAAAGGTGTTGCCTCCCTTCAAGGATGGACCTGCAGCCGAGACCTCCACCTGGAATGCCAACCCGCACATTTCTGACCTCCCGGACATCGAGAAGATGGCCAAGCGGATCTCCAAGCTAGTGAGCTCCGGGCTGACGGGGAAGGATCTAACCATGGCTTTGTTTACCAAGCGGATCCAACCTCTCCAGCACCGCGAGCGGTCGATATATTTTTATGGTGGCTGCGATGACAACATGCGCGCCACCAAAGACAATTTATCTTCTAATGACCTCGACAAGCGGCTCCGGGTCATGATCAAGATTCCGCGTGAGGTTCACTCTCATGTGTGCAGCCACGACATCTACACGGAGGGCGCCGGCCCTTCGGTAAGTGTTTTTCCGGCTTGATCACATTTTCTGTTTTATGCCTGCAATTTTGTCTAAGGACTTTACCATTTTCTTCAGTTTGATTCACTCGAGGAGAAGAACCTCGTGTTCTTCGTCCGGACCCGCATCGTTGGGACGTCCAACCCGGAGGCCGCGTCCGACGCGGAAGAGACCGAGGTGATTCCCCGCGCAAAGCGGAAATGAGAAACTACCTCCGGCTCAAAGCCCAAGCGCCCCCGTGGAACCCCCATCGCGAAGTCCACCAAGAACCTCGAGAAAGAGAAAATCCGCCTCAAGGAGATTCACACTAGTAGCAGCAAGCAGGGCGGAATTGAGCCTTTTTTTTTGCCAAGGCTAGGTACCGATATATTTTCCGTCTTTCCCTTTTCATATTTAAACTGTAATCTATCTCATTATTTGAATCTTTTCTTAATATGTAGCAAGGTGGCCGGAGCAAAGCTCTAGAAAAAAGACTAAGCCGTCTCTAGCTTCCGTGCCCATGACGCTCGAGGTTGAGGCCCCTCCTAAGCCCTCTTCATCAACTATTCCGCGCAAGGACGAAGAAGTCATCCATATCGATGATGACGCGGAAAATTCTTCCTCCATGCCTTCTACAGATGTACCAGTTAAGATCACTTCTGAAGCTCCGGCTGATTATGCCACAAAGAATATGGAACTTTCTCATGGTACGTCTGCCATGCATCCCCAATTCTTTCCGGTTCTCCGTAAGGCTCCCCTCCACCAGCGTTATAAAGAAATAACGAATTTGATGAATGAAGTCTAGGGGAAGTCGGAGACCGAGCAACAAGACATGGCTGATTTCAAGGAATCGTTCCGCACATTCTTTACCAAGCACAAGGCCGTTATCTAGGTAACACTAGCCCCCAAGCATTGGATTACGCTTTTCCGAGTAAAGAGCTAGGTTGGTGCTTAATGTGTTATCTTGTATGATCATTCTATGTTTTGCGGAAACTCAAAATTTTCCTACTCAAAAAGATTTTCCTTTCGCCCAACCCCCCAGATTTTGGTTCCGGCTAAAAATCGAGCCATGCTTTTTGAAGAAAGTTATGCTTGAGCAGAAACACTTGATCGAAGAGCTTAGCAAAAAGGAGGCAAAAAACCAGCAGCTCACATAGGTCCTTCAGGATCGTCTCAAGACCAGCCAAGGTAGGCCTGTGGTATACTTTAGGTTCCATCCATCTCACTTTGTTGTGGAAGTAATTTGCACTGAGTGAATTTTCCACGTTCCAGACCTCCTAGCCAGCAAGCCCTCTACTGACGACCTCTCCGCCAAGCTCCAAACGCTTGAAGCCGTGCACGAATCCCTCCAAGCCACCCTCAAAGAATCTCAAGAAAATGAGACTAAGATAAAAAAAAAGGAGATGGAGACCAAGCACGTGCAAGCCATGGCGGAGATCAAGGAGAAGCTGAAAACTAGTGATGACAGAGTAAAAACTTTGGCATCCAAGTTGAAGTCTGTTGAGGCAGAGGCGAAGGCCATTGACAAGATTATCTTCCGTAAGAAATGTTTTGTGCTTTAATTTCCTCCATAAGTCTATCCTCTCTTAACTCTTATCCAAAAAATGACTGAAATATCTATACGAGCCAGCCTTGATTATATTTGAGCGGATGGAGGATAACAAGCTCACCTAGACGAAAGCGTATGAAGATGTTGGAAACACCATCGAGGATCTTATGAACGCATGCAGGGGAGTTGCCACCAAGCTGGCTCTGAAGCGGGCCAGCGCCAAGGTCATGGACACAATGACAAACATGATGTCCATCACTACAAGAAAAGTTCTGATACTCAACGTCAAATTTTCGCCAGGTATGACCCCTTTTTCGTCGCCTATGGGCCTAACCCGACGATATGGGTTATGTGGTCCAAACTTCGTCAGGCAAAGTCCTACCATGTTTTTTTTGTTCGTCGCGTTCGGGTGCCCTTCCGCCACGGAAAATCGAGCCATTGCAGAAGTGTTTTCGGGAGGCCGTTGACTGCTGACGTCATGCAAACTGACACGTGGCAGACGCTGTTAACTGTCAGTTAACGCCGTTAACCGGTTGAAACCCCGTGGTAGATGGTAGGCCCACACAAGGCGTGCCACGCCTTAAGCGGGCCTGCCCATTTAGTTTGTGTGCCGGGCCAGTTGACTTAGTTTGACCGGTCAACTATATAACTGGGCTGGTCTATTAGGTACGTGGTCCGGGCCTAACCTCTAAGGTTGACTGGTCAAAACTTAAATGAGCCGGCCCACTAAGCACGTGGGCCGGGCTGAATGTCTTAGTTTGACCGGTCAACAGGCAAACGGACCGCCCACTAAGCATGTGGGGCCCACTTTCCTGTTATCGGACCGGCTCATTTAGTAAGTGGGGTCCACCATAAAGAAAGTGGGTCGGCCCACTAAGCATGTGGGGCCCATTTTCCTGTTATCGGGCCGACCCATTGAGTAAGTGGGGTCCACCATAAAGCAAGTGGGCTGGCCCAATAAGTTTGTGGGCCAGCCCAATAAGCATGTGGGTCCCACTTTCCTGTTATCGGGTCGACCCAGATAGTAAGTGGGGTCAACCGTAAAGCAAGTGGGCTGGCCCAATATGTTAGCGGGTCGGCCCACTAAGCATGTGGGTCCCACTTTCCTATCACCGGGCCGACCCAGTTAGTAAGTGGGGTCCACCACAAAGCAAGTGGGCTAGCCCAATAAGTTGGTGGGCCGGCCCAAAAATAAAGTGGGGCCCACTATCCTGTTATCGGGCCGGCCCAGTTAATAAGTGGGTCCACCATAAAGCAAGTGGGCTAGCCCAATAAGCACGTGGGTCCCACTTACCTGTTACCGGGCCGACCCAGTTAGTGAGTGGGATCCACCTTAAACCATTTGGGCTGGCCCAATAAGTAAGTGGGCCGACCCAAAATAAAAGTGGGTCCCACACTACAGTAAGTGGGCCGGCCCAGTAAGTAGTAGGGCCCTAGTCGTTTGACTAGTCAACTTGCATTCTAGGCCAGCCAAGTTAGGCTTATAAGAAGGCCCATTAAATTTCATGGGCCTAAAATCTGATATCAATGATATACACAATTACATACACAAATAAAATAATTAGGAAAATTACAAGGCAATTAATGTGCCCAAATAAAAAAAATTACATATAAGAAGGCTATTAGCATCATCAATAACATGCTGATATTTGGCAATCGCCTTGATTGAATCTTGTGTACTCTTTTTCAACATATGAGTTATAGATCTTAAAGCAGCAACACCATGTCTTTCATACAATACAGCCTTGAGATATTTGTTGTTTGGTGAAAGGAATGGTCTAGGTTGATGGCTATGAGAGGATGCATCAGAAGAAATATCAGACCTTTTTGTGGGCCTCTCTTTGGATGAAGATTGCTTCATCACAACTGCATTCTGATAATAATGCAAAAAGAGTTAAACGATGAACTATGCAAACATGTATTAAGAATTGTCGATATGAGATAGTCACAAGTACTAAGCACAGACTTACATTATATCGTTGCATAGGCTCACCACGAAACCTTTTTTGCCCTCTATCTTCTATAAGGACTTCTTCATTACAACTGCATTATAGTAATATTGCAAGCATAGTTACAACAGTGAACTATTCAAACATGTATTATGCAATGTAGATATAAGATAATAACAAGTTGCATAAATAAGCACAAGACAATGTATGGAACTTGTACTAAGCACATACTTACATCATAATGTTGCACAGGGTCGCTACAGGTACTTTTTTGGCGACTATCTTCTAATGATGACTGCTTCATTACAACTGCATTCTGGTAATACTGCAAACATAGTTACAACAATTAACTATTCAAACATGTATTATGCAATGTAGAGATCAGATAACAGCATGTAGCATAAATAAGCACAAGATAAGATATGATACATGTACTAAGCACATACTGGCTTGCTGCAGGCCCTTCTCTTGCGTGCACTAGTCGTGGTCGACATGCCTGATGACCCACAAGTATAGGGGGTGTATCGCAGTATCTTCGATAAGTAAGAATGTCGATCCCAACGAGGAGCAGAAGGTGTTGACAAGCAGCTTCGATGAAGGATTCACTGTAAATGCTCACAGACAAGTATTCGGGGGTTTTGATGTAACAGATGAACAAAGTACGAGTAAGTAAAGTGCGAGAGAAATAATTGCAGTGAGTGGCCCAATCCTTTTTAGCACAAAGGACAAGCCGGTTTGTTTACTTATAATGACCAAACGTTCTCGAGGACACACGGGAATTTAGTCTAGTGCTTTCGCTACATACAGCTGATTAATCTTCATTGTTTTGATAAGTGTTGTGTGGGTGAACCTATGCTAATGTACCGCCCTTCCTAGGACTAATACATACTTGTGATTATACCCCTTGCAAGCATCCGCAACTACAAGAAAGTAATTAAGATAAATCTAACCACAGACCTTAAACTCTAAGATCCCGCAATCCCTCCTGCATCGATATACCAACGGGGGCTCAGGTTTCTGTCACTCCGGCAACCCCGCAATTGGCAAACGAGTACAAGATGTATTCCCTGATGGCGTGTATTTCACACGTTCGTTGGGCAACCCCAAGAGGAAGGTATGATGAGCACAGCAGCAAGTTTTCCCTCAGAAAGAAACCAAGGTTTATCGAACCAGGAGGAGCCAAGAAGCACGTTGAAGGTTGATGGCGGCGAGATGTAGTGCGGCGCAACACCGGAGATTCCGGCGCCAACGTGGAACCCGCACAACACAACCAAGCTACTTTGCCCCAACGAAACAGTGAGGTTGTCAATCTCACCGGCTTGCTGTAACAAAGGATTAACCGTATTGTGTGGAAGATGATTGTTTGCAGAGAAAACAGTAGAACAAGTATTGCAGTAGATTGTATTTCAGTAAAGAGAATTGGACCGGGGTCCACAGTTCACTAGAGGTGTCTCTCCCATAAGACGAACAGCATGTTGGGTGAACAAATTACAGTTGGGCAATTGACAAATAAAGAGAGCATGACAATGCACATACATATCATGATGAGTATAGTGAGATTTAATTGGGCATTACGACAAAGTACATAGACCGCCATCCAACTGCATCTATGCCTAAAAAGTCCACCTTCAGGTTATCATCCGAACCCCCTCCAGTATTAAGTTGCAAACAACAGACAATTGCATTAAGTATGGTGTGTAATGTAATCAACAACTACATCCTTAGACATAGCATCAATGTTTTATCCCTAGTGGCAACAGCACAACACAACCTTAGAACTTTCTGTCACTGTCCTGGTGTCAATGCAGGCATGAACCCACTATCGAGCATAAGTACTCCCTCTTGGAGTTAAAAGCATCTACTTGGCCGGAGCATCTACTAATAACGGAGAGCATGCAAGATCATAAACAACACATAAGCATAACTTTGATAATCAACATAACAAGTATTCTCTATTCATCGGATCCCAACAAACGCAACATATAGAATTACATATAGATGATCTTGATCATGATAGGCAGCTCACAAGATCCGACAATGATAGCACAATGGGGAGAAGACAACCATCTAGCTACTGCTATGGACCCATAGTCCAGGGGTAGACTACTCACTCATCACTCCGGAGGCGACCATGGCGGTGTAGAGTCCTCCGGGAGATGATTCCCCTCTCCGGCAGGGTGCCGGAGGCGATCTCCAGGATCCCCCGAGATGGGATCGGCGGCGACGGCGTCTCGGTAATGTTTTCCGTATCGTGGCTCTCGGTGCGGGGGTTTCGTCACGGAGGCTATTTGTAGGCGGAAGGGCAAGTCAAGAGGCGGCACGGGGGCCCACACCACGGGCCGGCGCGGCCAAGGGGGCCGCGCCGCCCTAGGGTTTGGCGCCCCGTGGCCCCTCTTCGTCTCTCCTTCGGACTTCGGAAGCTTCGTGAGAAAATAGGCCTCGCGGGCTTTTATTTCGTCCAATTCCGAGAATATTTCTTTACTAGGATTTCTGAAACCAAAAACAGCTAGAAAACAGCAATCGGCACTTCGGCATCTTGTTAATAGGTTAGTTCCGGAAAATGCACGAATATGACATAAAGTGTGCATAAAACATGTAGATAACATCAATAATGTGGCATGGAACACAAGAAATTATCGATACGTTGGAGACGTATCAGCATCCCCAAGCTTAGTTACGCTCGTCCCGAGCGAGTAAAACGATAACAAAGATAATTTCGGAGTGACATGCCATCATAAACTTGATCATACTATTTGTAAAGCATATGTAGTGAGTGCAGCGATCAAAACAATGGTGATGACATGAGTAAACAAGTGAATCATAAAGCAAAGACTTTTCATGAATAGCATTTCAAGACAAGCATCAATAAGTCTCGCATAAGAGTTAACTCATAAAGCAATAATTCAAAGTAAAGGTATTGAAGCAACACAAAAGAAGATTAAGTTTCAGCGGTTGCTTTCAACTTGCAACATGTATATCTCATGGATATTGTCAACATAGAGTAATATAATAAGTGCAATAAGCAAGTATGTAGGAATCAATGCACAGTTCACACAAGTGTTTGCTTCTTGAGGTGGAGAGAAATAGGTGAACTGACTCAACATAAAAGTAAAGAGAATGGTCCTCATAGAGGAAAAGCATCGATTGCTATATTTGTGCTAGAGCTTTGATTTTGAAAACATGAAACAATTTTGTCAACGGTAGTAATAAAGCATATGCATCATGTAAATTATATCTTATAAGTTGCAAGCCTCATGCATAGTGTACTAATAGTGCTCGCACCTTGTCCTAATTAGCTTGGACTACCTGGATTATCACCGCAATACATATGCTTTAACCAAGTATCACAAAGGGGTACCTCTATGCCGCCTGTACAAAGGTCTAAGGAGAAAGCTCGCATTTGGATTTCTCGCTTTTGATTATTCTCAACTTAGACATCCATACCGGGACAACATAGACAACGAGATAATGGACTCCTCTTTTAATGCTTTAAGCATTCAACAACAATTAATTCTTTTCTCATTAGAGATTTGAGGATGTTTGTCCAAAACTGAAACTTCCACCATGGAACATGGCTTTAGTTAGCGGCCCAATGTTCTTCTCTCACAATATGCATGCTCAAACCATTCAACTCGGTGTAGATCGCCCTTACTTCGGACAAGACGAACATGCATAGCAACTCACATGAAATTCAACAACGAGTTGATGGCGTTCCCAGATAAACATGGTTATCGCACAACAAGCAACTTAATAAGAGATAAAGTGCATAATTACATATTCAATACCACAATAGTTTTTAAGCTATTTGTCCCATGAGCTATATATTGCAAAGGTGAATGATGGAATTTTAAAGGTAGCACTCAAGCAATTTACTTTGGAATGGCTGGAAAATACCATGTAGTAGGTAGGTATGGTGGACACAAATGGCATAGCGGTTGGCTCAAGTATTTTGGATGCATGAGAAGTATTCCCTCTCGATACAAGGTTTAGGCTAGCAAGGTTGTTTGAGGCAAACACAAGGATGAACTAGTACAGCAAAACTCACATAAAAGACATATTGAAAGCATTATAATACTCTATACCGTCTTCCTTGTTGTTCAAACTCAAAACTAGAAATTATCTAGACCTTAGAGAAACCAAATATGCAAACCAAATTTTAGCATGCTCTATGTATTTCTTCATTAATGGGTGCAAAGCATATGATGCAAGAGCTTAAACATGAACACAACAATTGCCAAGTATCACATTACCCAAAACATTTATAGCAATTACTACATGTATCATTTTCCAATTCCAACCATATAACAATTTAACGAAGGAGAAACTTTGCCATGAATACTATGAGTAGAAACCAAGGACATATTTGTCCATATGCTACAGCGGAGTGTGTATCTCTCCCATAAAGTGAATGCTAGGATCCATTTTATTCAAACAAAACAAAAACAAAAACAAACCGACGCTCCAAGAAAAAGCACATAAGATGTGGCCGAATAAAAATGTAGTTTCAGGGGAGGAACCCGATAATTTGTTGATGAAGAAGGGGATGCCTTGGGCATCCCCAAGCTTAGACGCTTGAGTCTTCTTGATATATGCAGGGGTGAACCACCGGGTGCATCCCCAAGCTTAGAGCTTTCACTCTCCTTGATCATGTTGCATCATACTCCTCTCTTGATCCTTGAAAACTTCCTCCACACCAAACTCGAAACAACTCATTAGAGGGTTAGTGCACAATATAAATTGACATATTCAGAGGTGACACAATCATTCTTAACACTTCTGGACATTGCATAATGCTACTGGACATTAGTGGATCAAAGAAATTCATCCAACATAGCGAAAGAGGCAATGCGAAATAAAAGGCAGAATCTGTCAAAACAGAACAGTTCGTATTGACGAATTTTAAAATGGCACCAGACTTGCTCAAATGAAAATGCTCAAATTGAATGAAAGTTGCGTACATATCTGAGGATCATGCACGTAAATTGGCATAATTTTATGAGCTTCCTGCAGGGCAGTGGGCTCAGATTCGTGACAGCAAAGAAATCTGGAACTGCGCAGTAATCCAAATATAGTACTTACTTTTCTATCAACGGCTTAACTTGGCACAACAAAACTCAAAACTAAGATAAGGAGAGGTTGCTACAGTAGTAAACAACTTCCAAGACACAAAATAAAAATAAAGTACTGTAGGTAAAAACATGGGTTGTCTCCCATAAGCGCTTTTCTTTAACGCCTTTCAGCTAGGCGCAGAAAGTGTGTATCAAGTATTATCGAAGGGTGGTGCATTCTCAGCGAGGTGTGGAGTTTTCTCAACTAGGCATATTATATTAGATACATAAGTTTTAGCATCTCCCTTTTCATTAGTCTTAGGTGTGCTACTCTCATCAAACAAATTTTCTGGAACAAGCCAAGCATAATTATTTTCTAGTGCATCATTCATAGCTAGGAGCTTGCATGGTATTGGTGCTTTGATCTCCTCACCATCATCAATATTATTAGTGTATATTATTATATCCATATCCATCTTTTCAAGGAGACTAGCAAAATTAGTAGGAGAACCAAGCATATTGAATTTAGCAAACACCTTTCTAGCTTCTCTTGCTAGACCACCAAATTCTCTAAGAAGGGTTTCTAAAACAAAATCTTTCTTTTCCCCTTCTTCCATATCACCAAGCGTGAAAAACATGTGTTGGATTATAGGATTAAGATTAACAAATTTAGTTTCCAACAAGCGAACTAAATGCGCAGCAGCAATTTCATAAGTAGGCGCAAGATCTATCAAGTGTCTATCTTCAAAATTTTCAATGGTACTAACATGGTTGAAGAATTCTTCTATATTATTTCTCCCGACTATAGACCCACGTCCTACCGGTATGTTCTTTGTAGTAAAATTAAAAGGAAACATGATGAAATAAGTAAAGTGAATGCAGGTAAACTAATTTTTTTGTGTTTTTGATATAGCAAACAAGATAGCAAATAAAGTAAAACTAGCAACTAATTTTTTTGTATTTTGATATAAGTGCAGCAAACAAAGTAGTAAATAAAATAAAGCAAGACAAAAACAAAGTAAAGAGATTGAGAAGTGGAGACTCCCCTTGCAGCGTGTCTTGATCTCCCGACGGCAAGATCTGAGCGCCGTAGCGAAAATATGCTTGATGGCGTGTATTTCACACGTTCGTTGGGCAACCCCAAGAGGAAGGTATGATGAGCACAGCAGCAAGTTTTCCCTCGAAAGAAACCAAGGTTTATCGAACCAGGAGGAGCCAAGAAGCACGTTGAAGGTTGATGGCGGCGAGATGTAGTGCGGCGCAACACCGGAGATTCCGGCGCCAACGTGGAACCTGCACAACACAACCAAGCTACTTTGCCCCAACGAAACAGATGAGGTTGTCAATCTCACCGGCTTGCTGTAACAAAGGATTAACCGTATTGTGTGGAAGATGATTGTTTGCGAGAGAAAACGAGTAGAAACAAGTATTGCGATAGATTGTATTTCAGTAAAGAGAATTGGACCGGGGTCCACAGTTCACTAGAGGTGTCTCTCCCATAAGACGAACAGCATGTTGGGTGAACAAATTACAGCTTGGGCAATTGACAAATAAAGAGAGCATGACAATGCACATACATATCATGATGAGTATAGTGAGATTTAATTGGGCATTACGACAAAGTACATAGACCGCCATCCAACTGCATCTATGCCTAAAAAGTCCACCTTCAGAGTTATCATCCGAACCCCTCCGAGTATTAAGTTGCAAACAACGGACAATTGCATTAAGTATGGTGCGTAATGTAATCAACAACTACATCCTTAGACATAGCATCAATGTTTTATCCCTAGTGGCAACAAGCACAACACAACCTTAGAACTTTCCGTCACTCGTCCCGGGTGTCAATGCAGGCATGAACCCACTATCGAGCATAAGTACTCCCTCTTGGAGTTAAAAGCATCTACTTGGCCAGAGCATCTACTAATAACGGAGAGCATGCAAGATCATAAACAACACATAAGCATAGCTTTGATAATCAACATAACAAGTATTCTCTATTCATCGGATCCCAACAAACGCAACATATAGAATTACATATAGATGATCTTGATCATGATAGGCAGCTCACAAGATCCGACAATGATAGCACAATGGGGAGAAGACAACCATCTAGCTACTGCTATGGACCCATAGTCCAGGGGTAGACTACTCACTCATCACTCCGGAGGCGACCATGGCGGTGTAGAGTCCTCCGGGAGATGATTCCCCTCTCCGGCAGGGGGCCGGAGGCGATCTCCGAGGATCCCCCGAGATGGGATCGGCGGCGACGGCGTCTCAGTAATGTTTTCCGTATCGTGGCTCTCGGTACCGGGGGTTTCGTCACGGAGGCTATTTGTAGGCGGAAGGGCAAGTCAAGAGGCGGCACAGGGGGCCCACACCACAGGCCGGCGCGGCCAAGGGGGGGGCCGCGCCGCCCTAGGGTTTGGCGCCCCTGTGGCCCCTCTTCGTCTCTCCTTCGGACTTCTGGAAGCTTCGTGAGAAAATAGGCCTCTGGGCTTTTATTTCGTCCAATTCCGAGAATATTTCTTTACTAGGATTTCTGAAACCAAAAACAGCAGAAAACAGCAACTGGCACTTCGGCATCTTGTTAATAGGTTAGTTCCAGAAAATGCACGAATATGACATAAAGTGTGCATAAAACATGTAGATAACATCAATAATGTGGCATGGAACACAAGAAATTATCGATACGTTGGAGACGTATCAGTTGCTTTCAACTTCAACATATTTATCTCATGGATAATTGTCAACACAAAGTAATATAACAAGTGCAATAAGTAAACATGTAAGAATCAATGCACGCAGTTGATACAAGTGTTTGCTTCTGGGATAGAAAGAATAGCCAAACTGACTCAACAATAAAGTAAAAGATAGGCCCTTCGCAGAGGGAAGCATTGATTACTATATTTGTGCTAGAGCTTTTCATTTTGAAAACAAGAAACAATTTTGTCAACCGTAGTAATAAAGCATATGTGTTATGCATAATACATCTTATAAGTTGCAAGCCTCATGCATAGTATACTAATAGTGCTCGCACCTTGTCCTAATTAGCTTGGATTAACACGGATTATCATTGCATAGCATATGTTTCAACCAAGTGTCACAAAGGGGTACCTCTATGCCGCACTGTACAAAGGTCTAAGGAGAAAGCTCGCATTGGATTTCTCGCTTTTGATTATTCTCAACTTAGACATCCATACCGGGACAACATAGACAACGAGATAATGGACTCCTCTTTAATGCATAAGCATTCAACAACAGTTAATATTCTCATAAGAGATTGAGGATTAGTTGTCCAAACTGAAACTTCCACCATGAATCATGGCTTTAGTTAGCGGCCCAATGTTCTTCTCTAACATTATGCATACTCAAACCATTTGATCATGAAAATCTCCCTTACTTCAGACAAGACGAACATGCATAGCAACTCACATGATATTCAACAAAGGTAAAAGTTGATGGCGTCCCCAGAAACATGGTTACCGCTCAACAAGCAACTTATTAAGAAATAAGACACATAAGTACATATTCTTCACCACGATAGTTTTTAAGGCTATTTTGTCCCATGAGCTATATATTGTAAAGGCAAAGAATAGAAATTTTAAAGGTAGCACTCAAGTAATTTACTTTGGAATTGCGGAGAAATATCATGTAGTAGGTAGGTATGGTGGACACAAATGGCATGGTTATTGGCTCAAGGATTTGGATGCACGAGAAGAATTCCTCTCAATACAAGGCTAGGCTAGCAAGGTTGTTTGAAGAAAACTCAAGTATAAAAGGTGCAGCAAAGCTCACATATGAACATATTGTAACTATTATAAGACTTTACATTGTCTCCTTTTTGTTCAAACACCTCAACCAGAAAATATCTAGACTCTAGAGATCAATCATGCAAACCAAATTTTAACAAGCTCTATGTAGTTATTCATTAATGGGTACAAGGTACATGATGCAAGAGCTTAAACAAGATCTATATGAGCACAACAATTTCCAAGTATCACATTATTCAAGACATTAAACCATTTATCACATGCGGTATTTTCCGTTTCCAACCATATAACAATGAATGAAATAGTCCAACTTTCGCAATGAACATTAAAGATGAAGCTAAGAACATATGTGTTCATACGAAACAGCGGAGCATGTCTCTCTCCCAAACAAAGAATGCTAGGATCCTATTTATTCAAACAAAAACAAAAATAAAAATAAAAACAAAAGCAAACAGACGCTCCA
>NC_061508.1:146592697-146660518 GCF_022539505.1 Lolium rigidum | reverse complement strand
GATCTCGGCTACCGTCGATACAAGGGCGGCGGTTGGGGCGCGGATAGCCCGCTGGAGCCGCGCGGTTGGAGCCGCGGGGCGGCGTCTGCAGTGTGGAGCCCTCGACGCCGGCTGCCGGGTGGATGCACCGTCGGCGACACGCGAAGCTTGAGTTGCTGCCGCTAATGCCGGGCACATGTATCGGCCCCACTTGACCCCGCATTCCAAGCAACCTAACCCTCCATCAACCCGGGATGATCCGCCGGATCTTCGTCCAATAACTTGTTCATCATCTCCGTGTTCTCCACAGCTTTTCGGCCACCAAACCCTTCTAGTGACTCCACCTTCTTCTTCGCCCCCGAACCTCGGATTTATCCTTATCGATGACCTCCTCTCCGCTGCCTTACTCGATCCGTAGTACTCGGATAGCTTCATACTTGTGCCAAAGCCGGACACACGGCCACCCGACTTCTGCGGCTTGTCCGTCCCTCTCCTTGTACTTGTTCATCGCCCGTTGAAAGGCGTGTCCTTTACCTGTTCCTGCCGACCCCCGGACGACGGCCGCCCCGTCAACTCTTCTTCTTCATCCTTTAGACAAAGGAACTTAAGGTTAGCCCATTTGGCTTCATTGCCTAATAAGATGAGCGAAATATAGAACTATCCTTACTGTGTACTTCTCGGAATCCCTCACGTCTTCGTGATCCGTAATAAATTCCCCCGTCTTCCAGCTTCCAAGTAGTAGCGGACCGACAAAGTCTCCAGCCTGTTCATCCCGGGATTTTGTGCCAGGGGTTTTCTTTCCCGGATCGTACCATCTCTGACGATCCTCCTTGTCCCAAGTGGGCTGCTTTTCCCTGTGAACCGCTCGCCTCCGCAATGGTGGGTCCCTAAGTTCAAATCCCGCATTTTCTTCCCCCGTAGCGGTCCATTTTTTAACAGCTGCCACCTCCTGTAAGTAAGACTTGAATGCATTAAAGTCTTCTAAGGAGAGCTGACGTGCCTTTTCTTGATGATCCCCAGTTTTCACCGTCTCAGACTTTCCTTCTTCACCTGTTCTTCCAGTCTCGCCAGGCGGTGCTCATCTTCTGAGAGCTAAGCAGTCCACCTTCTTATTTAACGGCCCGGAACGTGTATCGCTGGTGAAGCCTCGATAGTGAGGGATTACCATGAGGCCGCTCTCTCCTTGCTTCGAGGTCCGAAGTTAGGGATCGCACCTGGCCACTGACGATGCACCCTAGTTGCATGCCGTACCTTTGGCAACCCACGAAGGCTCCAAGGGTAGGCCACTTTCTATAATCGTGAAATGATCGTGACGCGGGCAGCACTTGCGGCCTCCGATCCCTCCTGCCTCCTCGCCGTCCTTCTTCTTCCCGAGGGCTGCCGCCGCTGGTCACCTTCCTCGTGCTGGCCGCGCTCTCTTCACCGCCGTCTCTGTCTCGGCGGCATCGCCCTGTGTATCGTCATCGTCGCTTCTGTCGGCGACGGCCCCGGCCTCTCTCCCTGAGGCAAGGTCCTTACCTTCCTGAGGCGGCGTCCGCCCTCTTCTCCATCGCTCTATGACTGCATGTGCAGTGCCTCTCCCCGGCTGCCGAGTCTCCGTAAGTCCTTGCGGCCTCGCTTCTTTCGTTCTGCTCCTGGGCTTAGAAGTGTTGTCCATGTTTATTTGCACTTCATTAAAAAGAGGCAACAGTTAGCACAAAAGTCAACCTAAAATCTTTGTCTTTGCCAATTTTCTACGTAGAGTTCCATTTCTCAACCGAAACGGAAGTTAATCAACGCTTCTGAGAAATGGGCAACTCAATGAAATCCCTGCAAAATATCCACCATATACACCATATATCCACCATATACACCATATATCCACCATATCCACCATAAACCGAAACCTGACATTATATTGCTTGGACATATGAGTATCTGTACTTTTTAGAACCTGAGTAACTTCACAACAATTAACTTCCAAGATCACCGTACAGCAAATGAAACTGTGCATCAATACAAATGCATACTAACTCTAGAGCACCAACACAACAACTGCATTATTAACCCGGAGCATCATTAACAAATCAACCGAGAATCTACAATACATCAAACAAACCCGGAGCTATTCACTCCTCGTGGAGCAACTACAACAAACCCGAGCACTTTTTAATCCAACTCGTAATAGCATAGTTAGTGCAGCCAAGGCGCGTAGCTAATGACTTGAGAAAATGACTCTCAATAGGGTAGGGAGTAAAGAGCATTTCCATTCAAAACTCGAAGTAGGCAAGATCGAGCTCATGATTTAGCTTGTCTCATTTTTTCATTGTATTAAAAAACCTAACAACTCCTAGCTAGCAAGAGGCACATACAGATTCATCAACATATAAAATTCCAGAGATAATTAAATAGTGTAGCTATGAGCATCATAGGCGGAAATGCTAGTGTTCAAAATTGAAAATGCATATCACTCATGGGTACTTTAAATTTTTGTAGATAATTACTTAAATTTAAAAGGCAAGTATATGCTTCTTCACAAACCGTATGAATGCTTATGATAAGTCAACCAGGCTATCACAACATGTATACATGAGCATCATCTGACAGACAGAGAAACAACAACAACATTAGCTTTGTTCATTTTTATTTTTTATCTCAAAGGTAGGTTGTAGGCCATCTCATTCAAACAGAAGGCATTTTGAGTCCCTAAATTCAAACACATGCATTACATAGCAATAGTAGCATTATTATCTGAAACCCCAAGCAGAGTTTGCTATATCATGACATGTGACCAAAGAGCTACCGCCAAGATTATGATCTGCCATGAAAGGCATCATCCAATGCGATTATCTGGGGAAGCAAAATTGGGCTTCCTGCATATAGGACCATAGGCACTCATAGGTTTGGGAAGTGGCCCCTAGCATCACCAAGCTATTAAACCACAACCAAAGACATCAATCCACTCATAATCTACTACGACTGTCAGATCATAATGGATATTTACCATCACCATTTGGCATCCGGCTGTCTGATTCTATGCAAACAAATTGAATCATTATGGAATGCATAGTTCATGGGTCGCAGCCAGTTCCAAGAATTCACCATCTAACTTCCAGTCAATCCTCTTTTAAAGATTTTCAAAATTTTATCATCACTGTTCCTTCCAAATCTAAATCATACTCAACCTACCAAATTTCATCATCTGAACAATCACCTGGCACCCATAAATGTGCATCGTCCATCATGGTTGATAGCAAAGATCTACATCAAAATTCATATCTGACTCATCAAAATTCTATTTGACTATATGTATAGTGCAACATTGTCAATTGCTCAATCAAAATTAACTCATATCACCAGCAAGAAATTAAAATGGAGAACCAAATTGAGAGGCATAGGGAGAGGAGGGAGGCACATAGAGAGGAGGGGCCTGGCACAGGGGAGAGGGAGGGAGGCAGGGCAAGGAGAGAGGAGGGAGGAGGCACAGGGGAGGGATCTCACCGACAGCGGCGCCTAGGCGGTGGATGGCGAGCGCAGCGATGGTCCCTCCTTCCTCCCAGCCATGCGCTGGCGGGGTGGTCTCCTCCTCCCGCTCGTGCGTGCAGGCGGGTGGTCCTCCCTCCTCCCCGCCCAGCAGGCTGGTGATCCTCCTCCTCCTCCTCTCCCGCCTGCGTGCTGGGCATAGCAGTGGCGAGTGCTAGGGGCGGTAGTTAGGCCTCACACTGGATACATGGGGGAAGAGAGAGAGGATAAAGAGCGTAACCGCCATTATCACAAGTCGAAAGCGGGCGACGTTGTGCATGCTGTCATGGCACTCTACTCCCGTGCGCACCAAGCGACATGCCTACATGTAATTAAGGAATTCTATGGCGCATGCGATTAGTGCGCCATCGTGACTTGCATCGACTTGGAATAACCGTGGCTATCGCTGTGTTCCGTCAAACACAAAGATTAGCCTGGTTAAGCCCACTCGGTAGGCTTGGCAACCAGGTTCAACCCTGGTTGCCCCTACTTTCTTCCTCCTTAAAAATGTTTTTGCTACATTTTCAAGAAACAACACAACATTAATAATAATTACTAGAGATTTTCAATTACGAATTACTTGTTCCACACACATGTTCTTGTCTCTCTCACACATGCACTGTACTGGCGTGCACACACATACACCAAAAAAGATCTTCTCGTCCCGCCCAGCTCTAGCTGCCTCTTCGTAATCTTCTTGCCCTTTCTGGGTTGTTGCTGCTTGAATATTGACGCTCGCCACCCTGGAGATTTCTTCGTGAATGACAACCTTTAGAGGGTAGGGAGGTCTTCCTTCTTACTTTACTAGTAGTGTCATGTCAGGCGCCTCGTTAATTCCTCCTCCATCTTTGCGTCACCGTTCTTGTCTCGTCTTCCTCGCTGGCGTCTCCTGCATCCTACGATGTTCCTCTGCCCTCCTCACGACAACACGGCTAGGTCTCACGGATCGGTGATGAAGAAGGGCATTGATCAACTTGGCTACCGAAACCCATGGCTCATTTTTCGCATGATGCGCTTCGGATTTCGACGGTATAACCATGGTTGTGAAATATCGGCCTTCTTTTTCGCAATCTTCTTGGCTCCATCTCACACGTAAACATTTGGCACCGTCTTCCACAGCAACTGAGCTCCCATATCTCCTGATCCTTCCAAAAATCTTTCCTTGACATTAGTCTCGTTATCGGCGTATGACAAGATAGTTACTCCAGTTTTGATTTTCACTATTCTCGTCCTTTCTCGTGTAGAATCTGTAACCGCAGATGTCGCACTCGATAGGTCCTTACGCTATGCGGTCCCCTCGTGATAGGCGTATATGAGTTTTTCATCTTCTGGAGAAGGTGTATTTCGCACGGCTTCAACCAGCTTGAGTTTGCTTGAACCAACAGCGTGAAGTCGGAGTTGTGCTATTTGGTCTACGCTTCCTCTATCCTAGGCCGTCCATATCGATAGATTCTGCTCGACGATGCTTTTGTGCTCTTGCACGAAAGGTCTCGCTCGCTTTAAGTGTTGTAGCGCCAACCGTGAGCCCTCGTCAAAGTTGCCGCGTCGATTTTCACTGCCGACATGGATTGAGCAGAGCCCTCGTGGTGGACCACCCGGCCGAGCCTCCCCGAGGTGCGCCCCGGGTAGACCAACATGATCCTCGCCGCTCCTGGTGCTTAGATACCTCGCGTAAGCGAGATGCACTCGTAGGGTTAGAAACCCCTTGTGCCATGCGTTACGTCTGGATCGGCCCTATTGCGGAACGGATCCCTTTCATGACACCGCTTCCGTCTTCTCGAAAGGCATCATGTTGTGGAGGAACGCTGGGCTCGAAGCCGCTGGATGTCTTCAACCACATGGAGAAGGAGATGGACGCATATATCACTGTATGCGGGCGGAAGTAAATCTCGAGCTCACATAGTATCACCACGATCTCATCCCGAGCATCTTGAGCTGCCTCACGCCGATCGACTTCCGTGATAACGCCAAAAAGTTGCATAGGCCAAACACATGATCACTGGACGCAGCTCGGCCCGATTATGCCTCGGACGCGAACGGAAGTATTCGGCCATGAGCACGTAGTGCAATCGTGGAGACTTCATCCTGCGTGAACCTCTTCTTCGCTACACCCAGATATTCTTTATATTCCCGAGCAACCGGTGGAGGAACTTTCACTCTAGGAGGCACTGGAAATCGCCGAGTTCCTCCGACTGTTATGAAGTAGTGTGCGTGGAAGCAGCACCGCTGCTCTTCTTAGCCCTTCTTATGTGAGACGTTGAGTCCCTTCCGGCCTGATCATCATCATCATCATCATCATCATCATCGCCACGATTCGGGGCTTGAAGATCTTTCCCGATGCCAAAATGTTTAAGATCAGATCTTGCTTTCGTCCATCCTTGACTTCTCTCGAAGGTAAGAGTGCCAGCAGCACTCTGGTAACGCTCCTTCGCAATGTGCATGACATCGAGGGCCAGCGCGGAGGACCTTCCAGCATCTAAGCCGGAAAACAGACCTCGCTTTCATACACCGAGAGCACGGCTCTGGCTTCTGCCTGCTTTTCCCGGCCAAGTACCTTCCAATTTTCAGGAGATCATCGATTTTGCGCCGCTTCCGGGCGTGGGAGTCCATCGCTCATCTTTACCATTGAACAGATCACCGCGTTTCTCCACTGGGTGATCCAAGCGGTTAACCTTCGAGCACCTCGGTAGACGGTCTCGAGGACCCGGGATCTCCTCGGTAGTTGTAGATGCGGGTATCGCCCATGCACTTCACACATGCTGTTGAACCGCGGGCCCACCTGAGCGATACATATGCGTAACCAGTGATAGTCCGCGGACCGGCCGGGATCAACGCGGCTCCTCACATCGAAATCAGTTCTCAGTGTAGGCGCCCAACGTACTGGGTGGCGCCTTCCACAACGAGGTCTAACTCCTTCTTCAGCCGTTCTGAGATACAAATGCATGTCTGTCACACCGTGTTGTCTTCTACCGAACGAGAATACTCAGGTGTATGTACCTTTGCTTGGTGCACTACGTGTAGGTTGCAGGCGCATACAAACACAGCCAGTGTGCTATGCTTACCTGGCTTGCCGAACGGATTGAGTCCATCGTGCAGCTCGATACCTAGCACTCGATGTTCCTTGCGCCGCCCTGAACCCAGGGAAGGCGATGTCCAATGCTTGCCTACCGTCTCAGCCTGAAGTGGTGTGGTCAGCAAGATATAGCCCATCTCCGGATCTTCCTTCTGCTCTTTCCTCGCAGCATTGCATGAGCTTGTGCTTCCTTAGGGTCCACGAAATACCGCTGCTGCACGGGAGTGATAGGAAAGTACCATACCACCTTCGAGGTGACTTTCTCTGTTCCCAACCTTGTACCGCCCGGTGGCCAACACATGATCGATGTGCTTCTCGTCCTTGCACCGCACACTATCAAATCTACAACAATCATTAATGTAGGCGTGGCATTTTTCGCGCGTGTAGGTCATAGGGGACACACGACTTTCTTGGCCTCTCGTACTACTTGGCAATGTGTTCTTCTCCGAGACGACGTGCCGTAATTTTAAGCTCTGGCTAAGTCGGAGAATCTGTCCACTTGTTCTCGCAGGCTCATCCTGCAGGAATCAGGCGTTACATGCAAGCGCAGATCCCGCGGACGACACCCAGTGAAGATCGGAGTCATCCCGCCTTCTCCATTTGCGACAGCTTGGCTTTCTCTAGCTGCAACTCTATCGTTGCTCGCCTCCTGGAGGAGCAGATCTTGAACATGAGAGTCCCGCATACTGGAATTAGCGGGTCGCGCTGAATCTTCTTCTTCATCATGATGACGTCTCCGCCGCATCTTCTTCTTCATGATGATCTTCTCCGTCGACTTCATTCTTCATGATGATGAGTCCCCATTGTGACGATGATAGTCTTCTTCATGATGATAGTCACCCTCGCTTCGACATGTCTTCCATGGCACCATTTGATGGGCTGCAGCCGCGCTGGTTGTCTTGCATGAAACCGCGCCGCCAGGTAAGCTCCTCCGCATTGTCCGAACTCGTGGTTGATCCAGCCACAGTTTGCATGATCGACACGGACATCTTATCTGGCGCTCTATTGTTCCGAATCATGTCCTCCTTCGCAGCCTATCTTGTATCTGGAGGATCTAAGCGTAACTCATCGAGGATCTCCGCTCGCAAATGGTATAATAGAATGAGGAAACTAGGAACTGCACTAAATGCACACATGTATGGCTACATACTCTCCTCAAGGTATTATACATGGAGTGGAAAAATCTCGCATGACTCTCCTCAAAGCAGGACATAAGGGTGTGCAAATCTTGTCAAACGGAAATGAATCAACATTTCGGCAAACATCCATGCACCACACCGCACACACACAAGCGCTCACCCAGACTTAATGTCATCCATACACACGGACGGCCAACACTAAGATCTACAAGCATATGCATGTCTCTCTCCAAGCATATGGCTGTCTCCTCCAACTACTCACCCCTAGACTCGACATACCGAGACGAGACCGGCGATCGATGAGTTTGTGAGGAGGAGAGAGTATGGAGAGCCTTCTCCTCAACTCCAATTAAGTATCAACCAAAGTAAGTGCAATAAATACCCAAGCTAAGTGAAAAGTGGAGCCAAAATGGTATGAGAGAGAAGGGGGACGAGCTAGATGGAGGAAGAAGAATGGCTTGTGTAGTGTGGTAGGTGGGAGGTTGCTCACTTGTGTAGATCTCGGTTCGGCACTCGTGGCGCACCAACCACAAAGGCGCCTACGTGATAGCTTATTTCGTAGAGCACCTAGCTGCAAAGGCGCCCAATGCAATAACTTATTTCCGTGGCGCACACAAACAAGGCGCCACGTATCACCTATTTTTGTGGCGCATCACGCTGTGTGCGCCACAAGAAGTGATTTCGTGGCGCACCGAGGTTTGTGCGCCATAGAAATTGTAAAACCAATGATTGGGGGTGACAGGGTGTGGGGCCCACCAAGTTTTTGTGGCGCGGCGTTTAGTGGTAGCCGCGCAATGTACAGCTATTTACGTGGCGCACCGAGCTTGGTGCGCCACAAAATAAGTTTCTGTGGCGCACTCAAAACGGTGCGCCACAGAACTAAGCTTCGCCTATAAGGGTTTTCCTACTAGTGTTTGTTGGCTTCCTCATTGTTACAATGGCTTGGATTTTCTCTGGATTGGCCTCGATCCCTCTTGCTGAAACTAGGAACCCGAGAAGTTCTCCCGCAGGAACACCAAAAGAGCACTTTGTCGGGTTCGGGATTTTGAGACGGAACTTGTCAGGGTTTTCAAAGTTTCCTTTAAATCCTGCTTTGGTTGATCTTTCGACTATCTCTTCCCGTAACGCACCGAGTGGTATTGCGAGACATTGCGACCCGATGTTTGCAAGAACATCGGCTTCATCATAGCTTAGCCTGCTGATGTGATTTACCTCGCACCCGTCAAACAGCTTCTCGAGCTCATTATACACTTCTTTGTATGCTATCATACTATCATTGACTGCGTCGCATTGATTCATGACTTGCTGAGCCACCAGTTGTGAGTCGCCGAAGATTTTTAATCGAGTTGCGCCACAAGCCTTCGCCATCTTCATCCCATGTATAAGTGCTTCATATTCTGCCTCATTGTTGGACGCGTTTGGAAACGCCATCCGTAAGACATACTTCAACTTGTCGCCTTGAGGTGATACTAGTATCACGCCTGCTCCAGCTCCCTCTAATCTCTTGGACCCGTCGAAGTTCATAGTCCAGGTTCTCGATAAATCCAGAGGTCCCGTATTTTGTAGCTCCATCCATTCTGCGATGAAATCTGGTAAAATCTGCGACTTTATTGCTTTTCTTTTTTCGTATGTGATGTCCCGAGGGGAAAGCTCTATTCCACAAAGGGAGACACGACCCGTAGCCTCTGGATTGTTTAATATATTGGATAAAGGCGCCTCATTGACTACTATTGTCGGATGCGCCGAAAAATAGTGTCGCAGTTTTCTTGCGGTTGTAAACACTCCATATGCTAGCTTTTGGTACTGCGGATACCGCTGTTTCGAGGGTGACAAAACTTCACTGATGAAATATACCAGCCTCTGCACTCCATGGAGTTTTCCTTCTTCCTCTCTTTCGACTACGAGTACTGTGCTGACCACCTGAGGCGTGGCTGCGATGTATAACAAGAGAGGCTCCTTCTCCTTAGGCGCCACCAAGATTGGTGGTGTCGAGATTATTCTCTTAAGATCGTCGAAGGCTCTGTCTGCTTCTTCATTCCATTGGAACTTCTCTCCTTGTTTGATCAAAGCGTAGAATGGTAACGCCTTTTCTCCTAGCCTGGCGACGAATCTGCTTAAAGCTGCGACTCGCCCAGTCAGCTGTTGTATTTCCTTCAACTTTGTTGGCTTCCTCATTGTTACGATAGCTTGAATTTTCTCTGGGTTGGCTTCGATTCCTCTTGCTGAAACTAGGAACCCGAGAAGTTCTCCCGCAGGAACGCCAAAGGAACACTTCGTCGGGTTCAGCTTGAGGCGGAACTTGTCAAGGTTGTCAAAAGTTTCCTTTAAATCCTCGATCAATGTTGACCCCTTCTTTGTTGTTATGACGACATCATCGATGTACACTTGTACGTTTTTGCCAATCTGTGTTGCAAGACACTTCTGCATCATCCGCTGATACGTGCTCCCGCGTTTTTCAGACCAAAAGGCATTGTTCTGTAGCAGAACACGCCATAAGGTGTTATAAAAGCCGTTTTGACCTTGTCATCTTCTTTCAATCTGATCTGGTTATAACCAGAATATGCATCCAAGAAGGAAAGACGTTCACAACCTGCCGTGGAGTCGATAATTTGATCGATCCTTGGGAGGGGAAAGTGATCCTTTGGACAATGTTTATTGAGACACGTGAGTCGACGCACATGCGAAGGACTTTCGTGTTTTTCTTCGGGACCAGCACTGGGTTAGCTACCCACGTGGCCTCTGTATGTAACTCTTTGATAAAACCAACCTCTCTGAGTCGATCAATCTCTGACAGCATAGCTTTGCGGTTTGGTTCCGAAAAACGCCGCAAAGGTTGTTTAATTGGTCTCGCTATTGGATCCAAGTTTAGGTGGTGCTCGGCAAGTTCCACAGGTACTCCTGGCATGTCAGCTGGACACCATGCAAATATTTTCCAGTGCTCACGGAGGAACTCGACGAGCGCGCTTTCCTATGCGAGGTCCATGTTTGCTGCAATGGATGTCGTTTTCTTGGGATCTGTCGGGTGAATCTGTACCTCCTTAGAATCCTTGGTAGTGTTAAAGGTTGGTTCCCTGAGTGGCCTTCGTACATCTGGCAACACATCATAGTCAGTTGTTAGCCTTGACGCCATATACTCTGCTTGCATCCCGAAAGTTTCTGACAGTCGATGAAAATCCTTGTCACATTTATCAGCTAACACGAAACTGCCTTTGACTGTAATCGGTCCCTTGGGTCCAGGTAGCCTCCACAACAAGTATGTGTAGTGTGGTACCGCCATAAACCTGGCGTACGCTGGCCGTCCCAACAAAGCGTGATACTGTGACGGGAAGTCCACAACTTCGAACTCCAGCCTTTCTATCATGTAGTTTTCTCGGGTTCCAAACTGAACGTCGAGATTAATCTTCCCCAGCGGATAACTTGGCTTGTTTGGTGTGATACCATGGAATCGTGTGTCAGTTGGTTTCAAGTTCGCCAGGGATATGTTCATCTTCCTTAATGTATCTGCATACATAAGGTTTAGACTGCTGCCTCCATCTATGAATACTCGAGAAACGTCGAATCATGCGATCACCGCTGGTAAAATAAGTGCTGATTGCCCTGGTCGAGGAACTTGCTGCGGGTGATCCGCTATTGTGAAGCCAATGTCCTGTCCCGACCAATTCAGGTACTCAATTGTTGGTGGAGGCATCTTTTCTGCCATGAACACTTGACGCGAGATTACTTTCTGAGCCCTGTTAGATGGCCTAGCTTTCTGAATCATCGAGACCGCGCCGTTGGTGTCGATATAAGGAGGTGGGTTTGGAGCTGCCGCTATTTGCAGCTGATGTCGATTTGCGTCCGTAATTGCGGGAGGAGGCGGAAGGTGGATCTCACTCCTTGGCCCCTGGGGGTTTCTATTCATTGCTTGCGTGTTAGCTTGCCCTGCAAATCTCGGCATTGCTTGAAAGTTTCGACAGTCCTTTTGCATATGCCCTGACTGCCTCTTCCCATTATTGTCGATATAAAAATGCATCTGACACGGTCCGTTCATCATATCCTCAGGAGATATATATGGTCTCTAGAACCTTGGTCCATTATTTTGTCTATTGTTACGGGAGTCGTCTCTGTTATCGCCTCGCTGCTCGCTACTCCTCTGATAATCATCTCGATTGTTTCCTCCAGTGTTTCCTCGTAATCCGGCCGATATTTGGCCAGGAGCATCATAACTCGAGAACTGCCGAGGAAATCATCGTCTATTTTGAAAGTTTCGACTACGGTCCTCCTCAGGCGACCTATGTCGCTTATTGTGAACAGCGTCTTCTCCATCTGCCCATCTATTCGCTATTTCCATTAACGCTGATATTGTCTTTGGGTTGGTTCTCCCCAGATCTTCGACAAAATCTCTCCGTCGAATTCCTGCCACAAATGCATCTATTGCTCTCTCGTCAGATATGTTCTCTGCCGAGTTTTTGATAATATTCCACCTTTGGATGTACTTTCTCATTGATTCATCATACTTCTGCCTACAAGCCCTTAACTCCTCTAATGATGCGGGTTTTTTGCATGTGGATCAGAAATTCTTTACAAATATGTCCTCGAAACTGTCCCAATTGTCGATGGACCCTGGTGGCAACTTCTTTATCCATGATCGTGCGGCTCGACTCAAGTGTACTTGGATGCACTGCATGGCTGTTGCTCTAGTCCCGCCTATCAGTTTTACTGTCTCGAGATAATCAACTAGCCAATCCTCAGGATCTTGCAAGCCGTCGATTTTTTTGAAATTATCGGGTAGTTTAAACCCTGAGGGAACTCGAGTTTTTTGGACTCGCCTTGTAAAGCACGGTAGCCCAGACATATCCTCTTCGTCAGTTTTTGGGGAATGTCGATGTTCCCTTCTGTTTTGTCACGCCCTGTCTACCCGTGCTTGGGTTGCTGCATCTCTTGCCCCACTCGTTCTTTCGGGGTCCTGCACTGCTGCAGTAGGTCGTGGACTATTTTGCCTTGCAGATCCTTCAGGTGGTGTGGTTGCAAATGTTGTTCCCATGGCTCCAACTCCTTCCATGGCCATGTTATACAACGCCTCTCTTGGATCTCCGGGAGGTGGCCTGAATGCGAGGATGAAAGCTTGCGTCGCCATGTATCCAGCTTCTGGTGTTTTGGGAATAATATTTCCCCTCGTGTCGATTGACATAAAATACATGTCGAGGTTTTGAACTAAATTCTCTCTGTCAGCCTCGGGTATGTTTTGCAGTCGAGATCTTGCTCTGTTTCGAGCTGCTCTGTGACTATCTCCCGAAGTTCCTGATTGTCGGCTTAACTCCGCCCTTCGCCTGCTTGACGCGGAAGCTGCGGCTTGCCTTCTATCTAGCTCAATTTTCTGTTTTTCGAGCTCTCGTCTGGTACGGGCAAGTCTATATTGGTACGCTTGTAACTCTTCAGGTGTCGCCGTTACGGTCATTGGCTCTGTGCCGTCAATAGCTCTTGCAACTCTATCCCACACTGCCTGCGGAAACTTTACCATCTCTCGTGTTCCAGGTCCAATATATTTGGTCCCCAAACCTCGCGTGAGATCCGCGGGATCGACGTATGGATTTCCCGCGTTGTCGAAGTTCTCTGATGTCTCCTCTTGTGGGTGACTTGTATCTCCAATTGCATATATTTGATGATATTTTGAGCTTTGATATTTTTCGGGATTGGTGACACCGTCATATAGATCGGAGAAGACCTTTACAACGGCGATGGATCTGTCGATGAAGTTGAAACTGTCGATGCTGTCTGAGTCGCTGCTTATATCAGAGTCCGCAGACGACTCGAAGGACAGGTCGCCCAAGATCTTGGCGAGATTTACGCTTGCCATAGTGTTGATGAAGCGTGGCGGCGAGATCTCCTCGTCGCCTGACTCGATCGATGACGTTGAGTCCTGATACGTCTCCGACGTATCGATAATTTCTTATGTTCCATGCCACATTATTGATGATATCTACATGTTTTATACACATTATATGTCGTATTTATGCATTTTCCGGCACTAACCTATTAACGAGATGCCGAAGAGCCGATTGTCTGTTTTCTGCTGTTTTTGGTTTCGTAAATCCTAGTAAGGAAATATTCTCGGAATTGGACGAAATCAACGCCCGGGGGCCTATTTTTCCACGAAGCTTCCGGAAGACCGGAGGACTTACGAAGTGGGGCCACGAGGTGGCCGGACAACGCGGCGGCGCGGCCCAGGTGCCGCGCGGCCCCGCTGTGTGGGCCCTCGTGACGCCCCTTTACCCGCCCTTCCGCCTACATATAGTCTTCGTCGCGAAACCCCCGGCACCGAGAGCCACGATACGGAAAACCTTCCAGAGACGCCGCCGCCGCCAATCCCATCTCGGGGGATTCAGGAGATCGCATCCGGCACCCTGCCGGAGAGGGGAATCATCTCCCGGAGGACTCTTCACCGCCATGGTCGCCTCCGGAGTGATGAGTGAGTAGTTCACCCCCGGACTATGGGTCCATAGCAGTAGCTAGATGGTCGTCTTCTCCTTATGTGCTTCATTGTCGGATCTTGTGAGCTGCCTAACATGATCAAGATCATCTATATGTAATGCTATATGTTGTGTTTGTTGGGATCCGATGGATAGAGAATACTATGTTATGTTGATTATCAATCTATTACATATGTGTTGTTTATGATCTTGCATGCTCTCCGTTATTAGTAGAGGCTCTGGCCAAGTTTTTACTCTTAACTCCAAGAGGGAGTATTTATGCTCGATAGTGGGTTCATGCCTCCATTAAATCTGGGACAAGTGATGTAAAGTTCTAAGGTTGTGGATGTGCTGTTGCCACTAGGGATAAAACATTTATGCTATGTCCGAGGATGTAGTTATTGATTACATTACGCACCATACTTAATGCAATTGTCTCGTTGTTTGCAACTTAATACTCGGAAGGGGTTCGGATGATAACCCGAAGGTGGACTTTTTAGGCATAGATGCATGCCGGATAGCGGTCTATGTACTTTGTCGTAATGCCCAATTAAATCTCACTATACTCATCATATCATGTATGTGCATGGTCATGCCCTCTCTATTTGTCAATTGCCCAACCGTAATTTGTTCACCCAACATGCTATTTATCTTATGGGAGAGACACCTCTAGTGAACTCGTGGACCCCGGTCCATTCTTTTACATCGAATACAATCTATCGCAATACTTGTTCTACTCGTTTTCGCAAACAATCATCATCCACACTATACATCTAATCCTTTGTTACAGCAAGCCGGTGAGATTGACAACCTCACCTGTTTCGTTGGGGCAAAGTACTTTGGTTGTGTTGTGCAGGTTCCACGTTGGCGCCGGAATCCCTGGTGTTGCGCCGCACTACATCCCGCCGTCATCAACCTTCGACGTGCTTCTTGACTCCTACTGGTTCGATAAACCTTGGTTTCTACTGAGGGAAACTTGCTGTTGTACGCATCACACCTTCCACTTGGGGTTCCCAACGGGCGTGTGCTTTACGCGTCATCAAGCTAAATTTCTGGCGCCATTGCCGGGGAGATCAAGACACGCTGCAAGGGGAGTCTCCACAATCCAATCTCTTTACTTTGTTTTTGTCTTGCTTTATTTTATTTACTTTCTTGTTTGCTGCATTATATCAAAACACAAAAAAAATTAGTTGCTAGCTTTACTTTATTTACTGTCTTGCACTCTATATCAAAAACACAAAAAAAATTAGTTACTTGCATTTGCTTTACTTATTTCAACATGTTTCCTTTTAATTTTACTGTAAAAGATATACTTGTGGGACAAGGGTCTATAATTGGAAGAGTAATATAGAAGAATTTTTCACCCATGTTAGTATGCATGAAGATCTTAAAGATATACCCCTTGCAAAAGCTGTCCCTACTTATGAAGATGCCTCTGTTTGTTTGGTACGCATGATGGAAGCTAGATTTATTAGTCTCAACCCCATGATACAACACAAGTTTCTTACACTTTCTGATATGGAGCGGGGAGAGAAGAGAGATTTTGTTCTAAAAGTCTTAGTGCGAGAATTTGCGGGATGTAGCTAAAGAAGCTAGAAAAGTTTTTAGTAAGCATGAGAGGCTTGGTACGATCACCGATTTTAAAAGAACACTTGAAAAAATGGATATGGATAGAATTAAGTACACTAATAGTGTTAATGATGGTGGGGAGATTAAAGCACCAATACCATGTAAGCTCCTAGCGATGCATGAAGCTCTAGATGATAATTATGCTTGGCTTGTTCCTGAAAATTTGTTTGATGAGAGTAGCAAGCCCAAGACTAATGAAAAGGGAGCCACCGAAACCTATGTATCCAAAATACTATGCATGGTTGAGAAAACTCCAAACCCCGCTGTCGATGCATCATCTCTTGATAATACTTGATACACACTTTCTGCGCCTAGCTGAAAGCCGTTAAAGAAAAGCGCTTATGGGAGACAACCCATGTTTTTACTACAGCACTTTTATTTTATATTTGAGTCTCGGAAGTTGTTTACTACTGTAGCAACCTCTCCTTATCTTAGTTTTGTGCCTAGTTGTGCCAAGTAAAGTCGTTGATAGTAAGGTTCATACTAGATTTGGATTACTGCGCAGAAACAGATTTCTTTGCTGTCACGAATCTGGGTCTAATTCTCTGTAGGTAACTCAGAAAATTATGCCAATTTACGTGAGTGATCCTCATATATGTACGCAACTTTCATCCAATTTGAACATTTTCATCTGAGCAAGTCTGGTGCCTCAATAAAATTCGTCTTTACGAACTGTTCTGTTTTGACAGATTCTGCCTTTTATTTCGCATTGCCTGTTTTGATATGCTTGATGGATTTTTCTATTCCATTGACTTTCAGTAGCTTTGTGCAATGTCCAGAAGTGTTAAGAATGATTATGTAACCTCTGAACATGTAAATTTTAATTGTGCACTAACCCTCTAATGAGTTGTTTTGAGTTTGGTGTGGAGGAAGTTTTCAAGGATCAAGAGAGGGAGATGATACAATATGATCAAGGAGAGTGAAAGCTCTAAGCTTGGGGATGCCCCGGTGGTTCACCCCTGCATATTTTAAGAAGACTCAAGCGTTAACTGTGCACAATATTGTTGGATGATGAACACCACTAACTGTGTAGGATTACACGAACCCTCAATGCCGGAGTTAACAAGCTCCACAATATTCAATGTTCATATTTAAATAACCTTAGAGTGCATAACAGATCAACATAACCAAACCAAGTACTAACATAGCATGCACACTGTCACCTTCACACTACGAAAGGAGGAATAGATCACATCAATACTATCATAGCAATAGTTAACTTCATAATCTACAAGAGATCGCAATCATAGCCTACGCCAAGTACTACACGATGCACACACTGTCACCATTACACCGTGCAGGAGGAATAAACTACTTTAATAACATCACTAGAGAAGCACACAAATATATTGTGATACAAAACACATTGCAATCATAAAGAGATATAAATAAGCACTTCAATATGCCATTCATAACAGTGAATAAGTATTCTGTGAAATATAGCCTAAGAGACCCACACGGTGCACACACTGTCACCTTTACACACGTGGGACAAGGAGTCTCCCGAGATCACATAAGTAAAACCCACTTGACTAGCATAATGACATCTAGATTACAAGCATCATCATATGAATCTCAATCATGTAAGGCAGCTCATGAGATTATTGTATTGAAGCACATAGGAGAGAGATTAACCACATAGCTACCGGTACAGCCCCGAGCCTCGATGGAGTTTTTAAGCTATTTGTCCCATGAGCTATATATTGCAAAGGTAAAGAATGGAAATTTTAAAGGTAGCACTCAAGCAATTTACTTTGGAATGGCGGAGAAATACCATGTAGTAGGTAGGTATGGTGGACACAAATGGCATAGTGGTTGGCTCAAGGATTTTGGATGCATGAGAAGTATTCCCTCTCGATACAAGGTTTAGGCTAGCAAGGTTATTTGAAACAAACACAAGGATGAACCGGTGTAGCAAAACTCACATAAAAGACATATTGTAAACATTATAAGACTCTACACCGTCTTCCTTGTTGTTCAAACTCAATACTAGAAATTATCTAGACTTTAGAGAGACTAAATATGCAAACCAAATTTAGCAAGCTCTAGGTGTTTCTTCATTAATAGGTGCAAAGTATATGATGCAAGAGCTTAAACATGAGCACAACAATTGCCAAGTATCAAATTATTCAAGACATTTTAGAATTACTACATGTAGCATTTCCCGATTCCAACCATATAACAATTTAACGAAGAAGATTCAACCTTCGCCATGAATACTATGAGTAAAGCCTAAGGACATATTTGTCCATATGCAACAGCGGAGCGTGTCTCTCTCCCACACAATGAATGCTAGGATCCATTTTATTCAAACAAAACAAAAACAAACCGACTCTCCAAGCAAAGCACATAAGATGTGATGGAATAAAAATATAGTTTCAGGGGAGGAACCTGATAATGTTGTCGATGAAGAAGGGGATGCCTTGGGCATTCTCGAGAGGTTTCGTTTTTATTTTGTATGCACGCATGCAAGTCACTAGCTGTGGATGGTCTCTTGTAGGTGCCTCTGAAGTGTGCCTCGAAGGCTATCTTCAGGTCGAACCAGCAAAACATGGAATTCTCTGGGAAGTCACTAAGCCAAACCCGGGCCGGACCAACAAGGTACAACTGGAGCATGCGGTAGGTCATGTTTGGGGTCCCTCCGACAAAGTTGACAATGTTGAAGTAGTCATCAATCCAGGTATCGAGCCTCCCTCTGCCATCATAATGCTTCAAGTTTCCGGGTAGATTGAGGTTCAAGTCTTCTGGCGTTGCTTCCTCACGGATCCTCTTTCCAAAGCATTTTGCGCCAATGTAGCCAACTTTGTATTCGTTCGGACGTTCCCGTACGTCTCGTGAGCTTCGCCTGTGCTCAGGGGACTCTGAGCGGGAGTGTGATCTTCTGCCTCCGCCTCCGCCTCCCTTACTAGGTGGTAGTGACAGAGAACCGTGCGGAGGCTTGTGATGCCTCTTGCTTCCGCCGTCAGACTCTCCACGTCCTTCCTGGCGATGTTGGCTCCGGCTGCGGCGGCTATCTCCGCAATCTTGGCAGCTGCCTCCTTCACGCTGAGGTTGTGTGGGATTAGGTGCGCGCTCTTTGTTCCGGCTTCTCCTGGGCTCGACGTTGTCGTGGATGTTAATTCCGTCGGGCCCATGGGGTCTGATGTTTCCGACAGGAGTACGCTGGCGAGGGCGCGGAGGTGCATACTGATTCCTTGGTGGTGATAGATTCCAGTACTTGTCTTTGCGAGAGTACATCACATCCTTCCCCTTGGTTTTATCCTTAGGTGTATCCGAAGATATGGGGATCAGATTTGGATGCGCTTTGGTCTTTCTCCGGTGCTCCGTTGATCGATGCGCGATTGATCGTCGCGGTGCAGCCTTGGCTTTCCGGCAGGTTGCTTCTGCATTGTGGACACAGATGCATCCGGGTTGGATTCCAGTATTGATCTGGTCATTGTCCTTAGCCAGGACCTCCGCCGCTTTTTTCATGTTGTCCTTTGGAGTTGCCAGAGGCTTGTGGCGAGCTGCATTGTAAAAGTTGATGTTGCGAGGGGGTAGTATCTCTTTGCCTCATCTGCCTCGCTTCCTCATGGGTTTCTTTAACTGTGTTCTTCCACTCCCTCGCAAGCTCTCTAGCTTTCACGTATTCTTCCTCCGCCAATCGCCTGTTCCCTACGGCCTGCTCGTACAGCTTGTCGGTTTCATCTTGTCATGTAGGACTGATGTTGTGACCTTGACCAAGTTCTGAGCTTCCTCCAAGAGTTCTTTACATCGAGCTTCAAAAGCTTCCGGATTGGTGATTGGAGTCAAGATCTCTTTTTGCTGGACGTGTTCTCCGCATTGGCCTGCTATGTCAACGAGCGTCTCAGCTGCCATCCCTTCGTAAAACTTCAGGCTCCGGCACTACGGTGGTTCCGCCGTCCGACGGGCACGAACCCGTGACAGGGCCTCCGGCTGGTCTGGATCCAGGATTGTTGCTTGAGGCTGAGTCTTCTCTCAGTTATCGTCCTCATCCTCATCTAGGCCAGCTAAGCTCGCGAAAACCTGCTTTGGCGGAGATGATTCACCATCAGCTTTCTCTGCGTCCTCCAGCTCCTTGCAGTAACTCTCGTACTCTACCGAAGCCATGGGCGAAACATCTTCTGAGAGTGGGCTGAGGCTGTCGAGTATTGAGTCATCATTATCTCTGGCACCTTCTTTTTGCTCGGATTGGTTGTTGTCTCCGGCATCCTCTGTCTGCATGGGTCCAGCACCTTCCTGTGAGGGGAGAATCCCGCAGTGTGCGCGAGGAAGTGCACGAAGTGTCACCTCTACTTCTCTAACACCTGGGAAACCCATGCAAATCCGCGTACGTCTTCCATTGTTGTTTCCTGCTCAGGGGCGGATTGGGTGGGAGTTGAAAAATCCAGATCTAAGGCGGAATTCTCCGAAGAAAGTTCCAGTGTCTCACATCGGATCTTTAGGGCTGCATCCTGCTCAGCACCGGTTATAGCTGTAGTTCTTACCGGTGTGTTTCCGTCGAAATCGATGGTCGCATCGATGAAGATGTGTATCCCATCGATTGAGATGATGGAGAGTCATATGTCTCAAACGTATCTATAATTTTTGATGCTCCATGCTTGTTTTACACCAATTCATATATGTTTTTTTTACACTTTGTTGCACTTTTACATGATTTTCGGCACTGACCTATTAACAAGATGCCACAGTGTCGGTTCCCTGTTTTCTGTTGTTTTTGTATTTCAGAAAAGTTGTACAGAAAATATTCTCGGAATTGGACGAAACAAAAGCCGAAGTCAATATTTTTACCCTTGGCGCGGCCTGGCCTTGGCCCGCGCCGAGGGGGGTGTGGGACCCCAGGCAACCCACCGACCTAAATTCTCCGCCTATTTATACATCTTCTCGGGAAAACCCTGGATACCAGAGCCTCCATCCCCGAAAAGTTCCGTCGCGGCCGCCATCGTAGAACCCATCTCGGGGGGTTCTGAAGCTCTTCCCAGCACCCTGGCGGAGGGGGAAATCATCGCCAGAGGCATCTACATCGCCATGCCCGCCTCCGAAGTGATGTGTGAGTAGTTCATCCCTGGACTATGGGTCCATAGCAGTATCTAGGGAGAAAACAACAATGTTTTATCCGAGGTAATTCTATTGTTTACTTTACACACATTGATTAATGCGATAGTCTGTTGCTTGCAACTTAATACTGAAAGGGGTTCAGACGATAACCTGAAGGTGAATTATTAGTCATAGACACAGTTGGATTACGGTCTATGTATTAGGTCGTAATGCCCATATCAAATCTCATAGCTAGTAAGCATCTTGTCATGTATTGGTAGATATTCTGTCAATTGCCTAGCTGTAATTTGCACACCCAACATGCTATTTATTTTTATGGAGAGACACCTCTAGTGAACCGTGGACCTAGGTCATATTTCCTTTACTTATAAATTCAACTGCAATCATGTTCTGGTTACTTTCTGCAAACATCTCTTTCCACTCGATACGTCTAATCATTTGTGTTTAGCAAACTGGTGAGATTGACAACCTCACTGCAAGTTGGGGCAAAGTACTTTGGTTGTGTTATGTGCAGGTTCCACGTTGTTGCTGACGCCGGTAGTGCACCCTACCACTAGTCAGCCAACAACACCTTCAGAAGTCACACTTTTCTCCTGTTGGTCGATTAAACCTTGGTTTCGTACTGAGGGAAAACTTGTTGTTGTGCTCATCACACCCTCCTCTTGGGGTTTCCCATCCGCTTCCACAACAGCTGCCAACAAGATTGTCCGACGCCATCACCGGAGCACCACCAAGATTTTCTGGCGCCGTTGCCGGGGAGAAAGAGGATTTCTGCAAGGGGAGTCTCTCATCTCCAGTCTCTTTACTTTGTTATAGTTTTGCTTAGTTTATTTTATTTTTTCTTGTTTGCTTCATTATATCAAAAACATAAAAAAATAGTTTATGTTATAGTGTTATTTCTGTTGCTTAGTTTATTCCATGCTCACTTTCCATGTTGATGTTTCTTGTTTTTATTTTCACTAGTAGGCTTAATGGAAAACAGCAAAAAAATTAGAGAGCTTTATAGTGTTTATCTTGAGTTAGAACATGAAGTGTTCGAAGAGAAAAATTAAAAACCTATGTAACTTTATTTGCATGCTGATAGCAATGTTATTAGTACAAATTCTTTGAACACCATTATTTCTAATGCTATGGAACAGTCTAAGCTTGGGGAGTTTTCATGAAAATGATCTTTTTACTTCCTCCGCTTTAGAGGAGAAAATTTGTTATGATGATTACAATGATGAATATGATATTTTCAGTCCGCCTCCTATTGAGGAGAAAATTAATTATGATTACAATTTCTCTCCTATATTTGATGATTATGGTGATGAGAATAATAATGATAGATATTTTGTTGAATTTGCTCCCACTACAATTAATAAGAATAAATATGCTTATGTGAAGAGTAATAATTATTTTATTCATGTGGCTCATGATAAGAATGTTTTATGTGATAGTTATATTGTTGAGTTTATTCATGATGCTACGGAAAGTTATTATAAGAGAGGAAAATATGGTTGTAGAAGTTTTTATGTTACTAAAACACCTCTCTATATGCTGAAAGTTTTGAAGTTACTCTTGTTTTATCTTCTTATGCTTTTCACTTTGTTCTTTGTGAATCTATTTGTGTACATGATTCCTATGTATAGGAAGTGGGTTAGATTTAAATGTGTTTCATATTTTATTCTTGATGTTCTCTTTTACTTCAATTCATTTTTTTTATGTGAGCATCTTCTCAAACTACTGTGCCTAGCTGAAAGGCATTAAAGAAAAGCGCTTATGGGAGTTGGAATTTCCAGTTGAAAATTAATTAACACTTTCAATATTTGTGATTTCCTTTTATTGGAAATAGTGAAGAGAAAGAAAAGATGCAGTACATTTTTTTGGACTACCCTTCTTGTAACGTGACAAGAATAAGGGCTAGACCCACACGTCATTGAGCTGTGAGAAGAAAATGCAATTGATTTGTGTTGAAACGGGCAGCAATCTCTTGCTAGGCCTACATGTCAGGGGTAAGAGGTATCAGAGAAAGGACTCTTCGTTGTGCAACTCAGACTCTTCCATCGGCCTGCCAGCTAAATCGGCCGCTCGTTGGGAAGAAGAGAAGGGGTCCGGGTCATTATCCCCCTCGATGTTCATGCGACCTCTTCGCTTCGATCCAATTTTTTCGGAGCTAGGTCGACGGAGTCATCATGGTGATCGAGCTCTCTCTTCAGCTATAAGTAAGTCTTCTCCACTTCTTCTCAGAATAGACGAGAACACACTTTCTATTGGAGTCCACATCCACAGTCCTTCGAGCAGAACGCCGGTGCACGCCGGCAAGGTGCTCACCACTCTTGGAGTTGCTGAGCTGCACCTCCCCAAGCCTCAATCCTCCGTTCAACTTGCCGCGATCGGCAGAGAGGTGTCGTATCTCCGAGGGAAGACGCGAAGTAGCCCGAGGCATAGTCGGGGCGTATTTTCTCTCTTGGATAGCATCAAATTGACGTGCTTCACCTCGTGGCGTTGTACTGTGAGAACTAATTCTTCTCTGTTGTGTAATTTGCATTACCTTGTGAAATAGTTTTCATGCTTGGGAATTTCGTGACATGATTCAGTATGAATAGATTTGTATATAGTGGTTCAGTTTCAGTCTTTGCAAGTTGATCCTGTAGCAGTTTATTTTCTGATCCTATGGCGTGGAGCTTTCTTTATTTTATTCTTTGGTACATAGCTGCAGAATGTTGTCGTTGGTTTCCATCTTGTACCACAATCCTTCATGTTTCTGATTAGCTGGAGCTTGTCTAGTTGGTTTATTTTCCTGTCTAGCAAATTCCTGTAAGGTTTATTCAATATGGAGCTTGTACGTGTATTCAGTTTGGTGATACGTCTCAAACGTATCTATAATTTCTTATGTTTCATGCTACTTTTATGATGATACGCACATGTTTTATACACATTATATGTCATATTTATGCATTTTCCGGCACTAACCTATTGACGAGATGCCGAAGAGCCAGTTGCTGTTTTCTGTTGTTTTTGGTTTCAGAAATCCTAGTAAGGAAATATTCACGGAATTGGACGAAATCAACGCCCAGGGTCCTATTTTTGCACGAAGCTTCCAGAAGACCGAAGGAGTCACGAAGTGGGGCCACGAGGCGCGGCCAGCAAGGGCCCGCGCGGCCCTGTTGTGTGGGGCCCCCGTGGCGCCTCCTGACCTGCCCTTCCGCCTACATATAGTCTTCGTCGCGAAATCCCCAGTACCGAGAGCCACGATACGGAAAACGTTCCAGAGACGCCGCCGCCGCCAATCCCATCTCGGGGGATTCAGGAGATCGCCTCCGGTACCCTGCCGGAGAGGGGAATCATCTCCCGGAGGTCTCTTCATCGCCATGATCGCCTCCGGATCGATGTGTGAGTAGTTCACCCCTGGACTATGGGTCCATAGCAGTAGCTAGATGGTCGTCTTCTCCTCATTGCGCTATCATGTTAGATCTTGTGAGCTGCCTATCATGATCAAGATCATCTATTTGTAATCCTACATGTTGTGTTTGTTGGGATCCGATGAATATTGAATACTATGTCAAGTTGATTATCAATCTATCATATATGTTATTTATATTCTTGCATGCTCTCCGTTGCTAGTAGAGGCTCTGGCCAAGTTGATACTTGTGACTCCAAGAGGGAGTATTTATGCTCGATAGTGGGTTCATGCCTCCATTAAATCCGGGACGAGTGACGAGAAAGTTCTAAGGTTGTGGATGTGCTCGTTGCCACTAGGGATAAAACATCGATGCTTTGTCTAAGGATATTTGTGTTGATTACATTACGCACCATACTTAATGCAATTGTCCGTTGTTTACAACTTAATACTCGGAGGGGTTCGGATGATAACCTCGAAGGTGGACTTTTTAGGCATAGATGCATGCTTGGATAGCGGTCTATGTACTTTGTCGTAATGCCCCGATTAAATCTCATAGTACTCATCATGATATATGTATGTGCATTGTTATGCCTTCTTTATTTGTCAATTGTCCAACTGTAATTTGTTCACCCAACATCTGCTATCTTATGGGAGAGACACCGCTAGTGATCTGTGGACCCCGGTCCTATTCTTACATCTGAAATACAAACTGCTGCAATTGTTCTTTACTGTTCTTCGCAAACAACCATCATCATCCACACTATACATCTAATCCTTTGTTTACAGCAAGCCGGTGAGATTGACAACCTCGCTGTTACGTTGGGCAAAGTTCTGTGATTGTGTTGTGCAGGTTCCACGTTGGCGCCGGAATCCCTGGTGTTGCGCCGCACTACACTCCTCCGCCATCAACCTTCAACGTGCTTCTTGGCTCCTACTGGTTCGATAACCTTGGTTTCTTACTGAGGGAAAACTTGCTGCTGTGCGCATCATACCTTCCTCTTGGGGTTCCCAACGGACGTGTTAATTACGCGCAATCAAGCTCTTTTTCTGGCGCCGTTGCCGGGGTGATCAAGACACGCTGCAAGGGGAGTCTCCACTTCCAATCTCTTTACTTTGTTTTTGTCTTGCTTTATTTTATTTACTACTTTGTTTGCTGCACCTATATCAAAAACACAAAAAAATTAGTTGCTAGCTTTACTTTATTTACTGTCTTGTTCTCCATATTAAAAACACAACAACAAAAAATTAGTTACTTGCATTTACTTTATTTAGTTTGCTTTATTTACTACTGATAAAAATGAGTAATTCGAAAGTTGAAGTTCGTTCATTTAAGCAACAAGGGGGAGAAAGTTTTAAAGATGCTTGGTATAGAATTAGCGATGCTCATCATAGGTGCATTAAGAAACACTCCACTATTATACTACTCGGGAACTTTTATGTTGGTATCTCTAGCTGGAATAGGTATGTTCTTGATACTCTTGCGGGAGGTAATTTCCTAGGCACTCCGGCTTTATAAGCTAGTTGCATTATTGAGAGTCTAGTTGGAATACCACCTGTTAATGAAGCTAAAATTGAAATCTCTCTTGAAGATGTCATGAAAAAGTTGGAAGCCATAGAAAAAGATCTTCCAAATATTGAGACTAAATTGGGAATATTACTTAATAGCACTGATAAACTTGATAAATCTCTAGGAGGAATTAATGAGAGAATTGCTGTTTTAGAAACTTGTGCTACTCATGATAATCGAACCCATAGGATTAGTGAACTTGAAGAAGCTATGGGAACCTTGGGTTCAACTTTTTCTTCTCTTAAGTTTAAGGAGAAAGCTTATGTGGGTAAGGAGCAAAAGTTTATGTATGTCTCTAAAGTGCCTAAACCAAAAAAATACTATTATAGGCCTAAAATTGACAAAGCCCTTAGTACCACTACGGATGGGGGAGCTTATGATGTCGATGCTTCGTCTCTTGATGTTACTTGATACACACTTTCTGCGCCTAGCTGAAAGGCGTTAAAGAAAAGCGCTTATGGGAGACAACCCATTATTTTATATTTGAGTCTTGGAAGTTGTTTAATACTGTAGCAACCTCTCCTTATCTTTATTTTATTGCATTGTTGTGCCAAGTAAAGTCTTTGATAGTAAAGCCAATACTAGATTTGGATTGCTGCGCAGAAACAGATTTCTTGCTGTCACGAATTTCGACCTGCCTCTCTGTAGGTAGCTCAGAAAAATCTGCCAATTTACGTGCGTGATCCTCAGATATGTACGCAACTTTCATTCAATTTGGGCATTTTCATCTGAGCAAGTCTGGTGCCACTTTAAAATTCGTCTTTACGAACTGTTCTGTTTTGACAGATTCTGCCTTTTATTTCGCATTGCCTCTTTTGCTATGTTAGATGGATTTCTTTGTTCCATTAACTTTCAGTAGCTTTGTGCAATGTCCAGAAGTGTTAAGAATGATTATGTCACCTCTAAATATATGAATTATGCACTCGACCCTCTAATGAGTTTGTTTCGAGTTTGGTGTGGAGGAAGTTTTCAAGGGTCAAGAGAGGAGGATGATACAATATGATCAAGAAGAGTGAAAAGTCAAAGCTTGGGGATGCCCCGTGGTTCATCCCTGCATATTTTAAGAAGAATCAAGCGTCTAAGCTTGGGGATGCCCAAGGCATCCCTTCTTCATCGACAACTTATCAGGTTCCTCTAGTGAAACTATATTTTTATTCCGTCACATCTTATGTGCTTTACTTGGAGCGTCTGTTTGTTTTTGTTTTTGTTTTTGTTTGAATAAAATCGGATCCTAGCATTCTTTGTTTGGGAGCGAGATACGCTCCGCTGTTTCGTATGAACACATGTGTTCTTAGCTTCATCTTTAATGTTCATTGCGAAAGTTGAACTACTTCATTCATTGCTATATGGTTGGAAACGGAAAATGCCGCATGTGGTAAATGGTCTAATGTCTTGAATAATGTGATACCTGGCAATTGTTGTGCTCATATAGATCTTGTTTAAGCTCTTGCATCATGTACCTTGTACTCATTAATGAATAACTACATAGAGCTTGTTAAAATTTGGTTTGCATGATTGATCTCTAGAGTCTAGATATTTTCTCGGTTGAGGTGTTTGAACAACAAGGAGACAATGTAAAGTCTTATAATGGTTACAATATGTTCATATGTGAGCTTTTCTGCACCTTTTATACTTGAGTTTGCTTCAAACAACCTTGCTAGCCTAGCCTTGTATTGAGAGGAATTCTTCTCGTGCATCCAAATCCTTGAGCCAATAACCATGCCATTTGTGTCCACCATACCTACCCACCACATGGTATTTCTCCGCCATTCCAAAGTAAATTACTTGAGTGCTACCTTTAAAATTCTATTCTTTACCTTTGCAATATATAGCTCATGGGACAAATAGCTTAAAAACTATCGTGGTGAAGAATATGTACTTATGTGTCTTATTTCTTAGTAAGTTGCTTGTTGAGCGGTAACCATTTTTTCTGGGGACGCCATCAACTCTTTTACCTTTGTTGAATATCATGTGAGTTGCTATGCATGTTCGTCTTGTCTGAAGTAAGGACGGTTTTCACAATCAAATGGTTTGAGTATGCATATTGTTAGAGAAGAACATTGGGCCGCTAACTAAAGCCATGATTCATGGTGGAAGTTTCAGCGTGGACAGCTAATCCTCAATCTCTTATGAGAATAATAACTGTTGTTGAATGCTTATGCATTAAAGAGGAGTCCATTATTTGTTGTCTATGTTGTCCCGGTATGGATGTCTAAGTTGAGAATAATCAAAAGCGAGAAATCCAATGCGAGCTTTCTCCTTAGACCTTTGTACAGGCGGCATAGAGGTACCCCTTTGTGACACTTGGTTGAAACATATGCTATGCAATGATAATCCGTGTTAATACAAGCTTATTAGGACAAGGTGCGAGCACTATTAGTATACTATGCATGAGGCTTGCAACTTATAGGATATCTTATACATAACACATATGCTCTATTACTACCATTGACAAAATTGTTTCTTGTTTTCAAAATGAAAAGCTCTAGCACAAATATAGTAATCAATGCTTCCCTCTGCGAAGGGCCTATCTTCTACTTTATTGTTGAGTCAGTTTGCCTATTCTTTCTATCTTAGAAGCAATCACTTGTATCAACTGTGTGCATTGATTCTTACATGTTTACTTATTGCACTTGTTATATTGTTTTGTGTTGACAATTATCCATGAGATATACATGTTGAAGTTGAAAGCAACCGCTGAAACTTATATCTTCCTTTGTGTTGCTTCAATGCTTTTACTTTGAATTTATTGCTTTATGAGTAACTCTTATGCAAGTCTTATTGATGCTTGTCTTGAAAGTATTATTCATGAAAAGTCTTTGCTATATGATTCATTAGTTTACTCATTATCTTCATCATTGCTTCAAATCGCTGCATTCATCTCATATGCTTTACAATAGTATGATCAAGATTATGATAGCATGTCACTTCAGAAATTATCTTTGTTATCGTTTACCTACTCGAGGGCGAGTAGGAACTAAGCTTGGGGATGCTTGATACGTCTCAAACGTATCTATAATTTCTTATGTTCCATGCTACTTTTATGATGATACTCACATGTTTTATACACATTATATGTCATATTTATGCATTTTCCGGCACTAACCTATTGACGAGATGCCGAAGAGCCGATTGCTGTTTTCTGCTGTTTTTGGTTTCGAAATCCTAGTAAGGAAATATTCACGGAATTGGACGAAATCAACGCCCAGGGTCCTATTTTTGCACGAAGCTTCCAGAAGACCGAAGGAGTCACGAAGTGGGGCCACGAGGCGCCGCCACAACAGGGCGGCGCGGCCAGCAAGGGGCCCGCGCGGCCCTGTTGTGTGGGGCCCCCGTGGCGCCTCCTGACCTGCCCTTCCGCCTACATATAGTCTTCGTCGCAAAATCCCCAGTACCGAGAGCCACGATACGGAAAACCTTCCAGAGACGCCGCCGCCGCCAATCCCATCTCGGGGATTCAGGGAGATCGCCTCCGGCACCCTGCCGGAGAGGGGAATCATCTCCCGGAGGTCTCTTCATCGCCATGATCGCCTCCGGATCGATGTGTGAGTAGTTCACCCCTGGACTATGGGTCCATAGCAGTAGCTAGATGGTCGTCTTCTCCTCATTGCGCTATCATGTTAGATCTTGTGAGCTGCCTATCATGATCAAGATCATCTATTTGTAATCCTACATGTTGTGTTTGTTGGGATCCGATGAATATTGAATACTATGTCAAGTTGATTATCAATCTATCATATATGTTATTTATGTTCTTGCATGCTCTCCGTTGCTAGTAGAGGATCCGGCCAAGTTGATACTTGTGACTCCAAGAGGGAGTATTTATGCTCGATAGTGGGTTCATGCCTCCATTAAATATGGGACGATGTGATGGAAAGTTCTAAGGTTGTGGATGTGCTTGTTTCCACTAGGGACAAAACATCGATGCTTTGTCTAAGGATATTTGTGTTGATTACATTATGCACCATACTTAATGCAATTGTCTGTTGTTTACAACTTAATACTGGAGGGGGTTCGGATGATAACCTGAAGGTGGACTTTTTAGGCATAGATGCATGCTGGATAGCGGTCTATGTACTTTGTCGTAATGCCCTAATTAAATCTTATAGTACTCATCATGATATATGTATGTGCATTGTTATGCCTTCTTTATTTGTCAATTGCCCAACTGTAATTTGTTCACCCAACATCTGCTATCTTATGGGAGAGACACCGCTAGTGATCTGTGGACCCCGGTCCTATTCTTACATCTGAAATACAAACTGCTGCAATTGTTCTTTACTTGTTCTTCGCAAACAACCATCATCATCCACACTATACATCTAATCCTTTGTTTACAGCAAGCCGGTGAGATTGACAACCTCGCTGTTACGTTGGGGCAAAGTTCTGTGATTGTGTTGTGCAGGTTCCACGTTGGCGCCGGAATCCATGGTGTTGCGCCACACTACACTCCTCCGCCATCAACCTTCAACGTGCTTCTTGGCTCCTACTGGTTCGATAACCTTGGTTTCTTACTGAGGGAAAACTTGCTGCTGTGCGCATCATACCTTCCTCTTGGGGTTCCCAACGGACGTGTTAATTATGCGCAATCATTTGGTACCTTCTCCCAACTTTCTTTTATGTATGATTACAAACGAGAAAAGAGAGCTTTGGTCTAGTTTTCCCTTTTACATCCTAGTTATGGTTAAATAGTTTATGACTTTAATTTTTCATGTTAATGAGTGTTTCACTAGCATGATCGACTGCTGCTGTTTATTTGACACGTACATGGTCTTTGGAGTATGATCTATATTTTCTGGTTAGTAGTGGAGAAATGTCCCTTTACTATCCTTGTATGAAACTTGATATATGAAATTATGAGATAACTTGTATGAACTATTTCTATGAGTTTTTATCCTGTTTAGGAGCATGTGTCCATGTATTTAGACTTTACTTGTACTGTGTATGAAATTACATAATTGTATGGTTAAATTGGAGCTTAACCATCATAATCTAATGAATATTCACGTTTACTTCCAACAAGACAACCCATTGTTTTATTTCTGTAATTTTTCTTTTGTTGAGTCTTGGAAGTTATTACCTCTGTAATAACATCTCCTTATCATTTTTATTTCGTTTTTGTGCCAAAAATAACCTCTAATAGGAAGAAAGTAAGATTTGGGGAAGTTGTTGTCCTGAAAACAGATTTTGTGTTGTTACCATAAAAATTCGTAAAAATAGCCAAAGCGGAATTTTGAGCTGTCATTCTCTATGCATATGCCCCAGGTTATTATCTAACTTTCGTTAGTTGACCACTTTTTGATATAAGCAACAGAGAATTTTCAAAAAAATCGATCTTTACCTGATTTTCTGTTTTGAAAGATTTCTGCACTATTTGCATTTGCCTCTTAAATCTCTTTCCTTTTGAGTTCTTGTGATCAAAGAGCTTTTTGAAAGGTTGCTAAAGTATCTTATGCTTTAATAGAGGTTTGATCTATGTTAGTACTGAATCCAAGTGGATTTGTTTATTTTTATTGTACTAATGCTGCTAATAGAGAATTTTGTGAAGTTTTGTATGAAGGAAGTTTTCAAGTGTAGCGAAAGAAGAATGATGTGATGAGATGAAGAATGGAAAAAGCTCAAGCTTGGGGATGCTCCTGCACCCCAAGACATATTCAAGAAGTACAAGCGTCAGGGGATTCCCAAGGCATCCCCTCTTCATCAACAAAACAACAGGTCATCTCTCTATGCGCTATATTTTTATTGCTTCATACGCTATGTGTTGTTCTTGGAGCATCTTTATATTTTGTGTTTTTGTTTTGTTTTGTTCTGTTTGCTGTAGCATATATGTGTGATCCCAGCACATTTGTTTTAGAGAAATACCCGCTCTTTTTTAATTGCATAGAACGCTCTAGTTTTCGTTGTTATTGTTCTGCGGGTGTTCTAGTTTTCTGGTACATCGTTTAGCTCTTGTTCTTTCCACTTGAATTTTGTTCAGATCTCGTTAGTATTATTTATTTATGTATGATTAGCTCTCTGGTCCATAATGTATTTCATCTCTGAGAGTTATTTCAAATAAGTTGATTGGTGTTGGATACGAGTAAAATGTTTCATGACTATGGTGATGCAAAATGAAGCTTGTCTAGACTGTGGCATAGAATTTGGCATGTCATGTTGGATGTTATTATTGTCATATGCTTAGTATTTATTGTTGTAGCATGAATTGTCTCAAATGGTTGAGAGTGCATAGTCATTGAAAGAATCATGTGTTGTTTCCATCCTAAAAGCATAATATTGTGGTACTCTCCTTTGATGCTTTATTGGGTTGACTTGGCGCATGCTTACACCATGTTATGACTATAACCATTCAAATAAAGCCTCTATGATCATTTATTTTTTGACTTGTAATATCACTTTATGCTTCGATTGATAATGTTTTGTCGCTATGCATGATTATGGTCATTATTGCTCTCTTAGTTGGTCGCTCCCAGTTTTTTGCTAGCATTCACCTGTGTTGAGTATGATCTCTTGAATGGATTGTAGCGAACAAGAGGGGGGTGAATGGACGCTACACAAATTTTATGTATTTTTCAGATTTTAGGCGATGCGGAAGGTAAAGGTGATAGCTTTAGTGGTGGAGATGTTCCTAGTATGATCCTAGGCTAGTGCAACAAGCAAAGGAACCATGCATAATCACAAAGTTAGGGAGCGGGACAACCGGGGGGCGCGGAGACGAGGCGAGGTTTGTTTCCCGCAGTTCCTCCCACAAAAGGGAGTACGTCTGTGTTGAGGAGGTGCTAGCCTCACACAAGAGACTAGGCGGCCACACCACGAAGGAAGGCCTCACCTTCTTCCTTGAGAGAGCTCCACAAAGGGGCTCCCCCTTCTCCACTAAGGCACGGGTCGAGGCGGTGGTTCCTTCACAAGGTTGGGGCGAACTCCACAACACCGGAGGCTCCCAACACCCTATGGTGCTAGCACAACTCCAAGCTAGCCTCCATAGGAGCACTTCCTCCAAGATCCCACCATAGGAACCCTAACTCCAAGATCCACAAAGGACTAGCACGAATTGGTGAAATTTCTCTTGGTAGAACTATAGATCGGGGCCTCCTCCACCACTCCTCAAAGTTTGGGCAAGATTGGTTGGATGGGTGGGGAGATCCTCAAGGTTTAAGCTCAGCAACAATGGAGGAGAGAGAGAGAAGAGCTAAAAACGAGCTGGGGAAGAAGGGGCCCCTCCAATCCAATCGTTATGTGCAGTTTCCGCCTAAGCGGTACTACCGCTTTGGCAAGCGGTAGTACCACTCGGGACTCGAAATCCCCCACAGATTTAGTCACGTAGACTCACAGCGGTAGTACCGCTTGCGGTACCGCCTGAGGTACCGCAATGACCTCTGTGAGTCCTTGGACCTCGCGCGGTACCTAAGTGGTACCAAGGCAGTACTACCGCTCATAAGCGGTACTACCGCTCAATGTACCGTAGAGGTACCGTAAGGCTCTCTGTGGGACTTTTCAGTGCAATCTTCCAGAGCGGTACTGTAGGGCGGTACCAGTAGGGTAGCGGTACTGTAGGGCGGTACCAGTAGGGTAGCGGTACTACCGCTCCTGGTACCGGTAGTACCGGTCATGCAGAAACTGTTTTTTCCTCTTTTCCTCTCCAGCCATGTTACCTCGCGATACACACAAAACCAGAAAACCTATAAGCTACGCTTCAGTCCTCCGGTCATGATGTGTTCAGCGAGGTCACCGTGCACTTGCAAATCTATCAAAGACAATCTTTGTACACGGTGAGATTCATTCAAGTGTTGTTATCAAACACACAAAACACGGAGTATGGACTTTGCTCTTTCATCTCTACTCGTGCATCCAACCACCATGAAACAAAGTTTGCCAATTGTGTCCACCATATCTACCTAGTAGCATTATTGCTATTCCAAGTAATTCATCATTTTTTATCTTCCAAATGAAATTTTTGGCATGAGAAAATTAGTCAGTAAAGCTCTCACGAACTTGATGGCACATTTACTTTCTTGCACTTAATAAATTTGATCATTGTGGCTAACTTATGAAGTTTATATGTTTGCAAATTGCGAGTTGGGAGTTAGTAGAACCATGCTTTCATGGGGAAAACTTTCGACATTGCACTTATATCTAGTTGATGTCATGTTCTTTTGTTTATGGATGCCTGGCGGTGCGAAATAAAATGGAAACTTATAAGTCCATGGAGTTTGTATATGAGTTAGAGAAACACATGGGTCGCTAATCTAAGCCATGCATCATTCATGGTGGAAATTTACAGCTAAACCATAGTGAGCATTCTATGAAGCATTTGCAATAAAAAGCTATACTCATAGTAAATAAAAAAAGCTGAGATGCTCACTGTCTATTTGTCTTGTCATTTTGGCATGGGATTGCTCCACAAGAGTACCTCCATATCATCGGGCAAGAGGTACCCCGTTGGCGGTTCTCAACGATACAAATATACTTACGATGACAAGAACTTCTTTGGGACCTAAGTTGAGTAGCATGAGGTTTAGGTATTCCCATTCAAGGGGCATGAGATTTTCAACTTGTGATTTGCATGCATATAGCTCATTGTTGACTCACATTAACTTTAACCATTCAAGATGCTTATGATAGGGGCAATGCGAGATCAAAGCTAATAACTACCATACTTTTTGGAAGGTTTATAAAACTTGTTTATCTTGCTTACTCTGCAAAGAGTAAGCAATTTTACTTTCATGTTGAGCTTCACCTTCTAATGTATGCACCAATTAAGAGAGCATTGTCCTTCTTAGTGCAATGTGCATAGTCACAAAATTATTATTGATTGATTCATGATTGTGCTATTGCTTGCTCTCAAATTACTTGTATCTAGTCACCCTCTGAACTTTGAAGGTGTCCTAGCATTTTTGTTTTGCTATTCCATAAAGGACATGTTGAGTACCACTTTGTTATGTTACTCTATGCTCATAAACACACAGTTGCTTCCAATGCACTATTATTCATGATCCTTTGTTTGAGTTACTCTTCATGTTATAACATAGTTGCTAAGTTCTATTGAATTATATCTATCATGCCTATGTTAGAGTACTTAGATCCCAGCTCACAATGCTTTACATGCTTGATAAAGATTGTGTTGGCTGCATGTCACCTCAAAAATTATTTTTGTTATCACTTACCTACTCGAGGATGAGAAGGAGTTAACCTTGGGGATGCTTCATACGTCTCAAACGTATCTATAATTTTTGATGCTCCATGCTTGTTTTACACCAATTCATATATATTTTGTTTACACTTCGTTGCACTTTTACATGATTTCCGGCACTAACCTATTAACAAGATGCCACAGTGCCAGTTCCCTGTTTTCTGCTGTTTTTGTATTTCAGAAAAGTTGTATAGGAAATATTTTTGGAATTGGACGAAACAAAAGCCGAAGTCAATATTTTACCGAAACGAAGACGAAGTCCAGAGGGGGGTCGAAGAGGTGCCACAGGGCGGCCAGACCCACCCTTGGTGTGGCCCCCAGGCACCCCACCGACCTAAATCCTACGCCTATTTATACATCTTCTCAGGAAAACCCTGGATACCGGAGCCTCCATCCATGAAAAGTTCCATCGCGGCCGCCATCGCAGAACCCATCTCAGGGGGTTCTGAAAATCTTCCCGGCACCCTGTCGGAGGGGGAATCATCGCTGGTGAAAGAACATCTCTCACATTATGTTTTGGAGTGTTTGATGTCAATATATGTGATACACTAATGTTTGATGAAGTGGTGCAGAGATTATATATAAACATATATGGGTGTCTTGTGCGGAAAAAATAAGACGAAAGGAAGCAGAAATACTTTCACCAGGCCGGATATTTGCAAAATATCCGGGCCCCCAAAATCGGCTAAGGACTTTTGGCGTTGTGGCTCAGTACTCCCCTGGACATGGGCCGTATTTTTAGCCGGACTTTTGCCCGGAAATTTCCAGGGCTGGACTTTTCAGGGGGGCCGGATTATCCGACCCCAACTTAGGCCGGATTATCCGGCCCTCGAAAGTCTCCAACGGCTGGATTTTGAGAGGGGGTATTTATACCCCCTTCTTCCTCCTTCCAACCTGCTCAATCATTGCACAAAAATCTGCCAAGCTTCACCACCATTAGAGCCACCTCAAGAACACAAGACTTGCAAGATCTACTCCTCCATCCAACCAAAGCTCTTGATCTTTGGAGATTCGAAGGAGAAGACCTCGATCTACATCCTCACCGAAGCGATTCTCATCTCCCCCTCATATGCTTGAGGGCCCCCTTGCTAGTGTTCCTCTTTGGATCCCTAGTTGTTTGTTATTGATGTATTCTTGTTGATTGTTGTGTTGTTACAGATTTGGGAGCCTCCAATTTGGTTGTGGATGTGTGCCCCAAGAACCTTGTAAAGTTCCGGTTTCCGCCTCGAGGAAATCCCTTAGTGGAAGTGGGATAGGCCTTCGTGGCGTTGCTCACAGGAGACCTGAGTGAAGCCTTCGTGGCGTTGGTTTGGCTTTCATAGCAACCACACTCCTCCAAACATAGACGTACCTTCTTGCAAAGGAAGGGAACTACGGGAATCAACTCCGTGTCTCCGCGTGCTCCACTCTCGGTTACCTCTATCCTATTATCTCCTATATTGCGTAGCTATATCTTGCTTAGTTGTTAACCTTGTCATATAGGTAAATTCACATAGTTACATATCTAGAGAATTTACCTTTGTGTCAAGCCTAAATTGAAAAAGAACTAAAAATTGGTTAGCACCTATTCACCCCCCCCTCTAGGTGCGGCATATGATCCTTTCAATTAGTATCAGAGCCTCGGCTCTTATTTCGGGCTTAACCGCCTAAGAGTATGCCAGACGATAATGTTACGGAAGGAGCCCCAAAGCCGGTTTCTATGGATGATCTCAAGTCGTTGGAAACATCCTTGAGGACCTCCATGGAAGCTCAAATGGAAAGCATGAAAAATATGATTTCCGAGCTTTTGCCGCGGGCTCCCGCCGTCATCCCCGTCATAGAGGAAAGGGACAAGAGTGGGTTAGAGAAGGGAGGTGCTTCGGGCTCACCCTCCTCTACCTCACCCTTGGAGAGTGATCACTTAGAAAATAATAAAAAAAAACCACTACTTCTCCTAGAGCAACTAGTGAGGGTGGAAGCTACCATAATGTGCCTCCATCTTTCCTCTCCCCCAACATTCTGGTTCCCCATCCTCATATAAACATTCGGGGTGACCCACCTAAGTTTAATGATAAAGATTTCGATACATGTCAATTTGAGTTTCGCTCTCATGTTCGCAGTGCCTCCAATGAACTTTGGAGAATCATCTTGGAAGGGTTCAAGCCTTACAACCCCGACAAGTTGACTAGAAGAGAAGCGGTTGATAATCAACTCAACGACATTGCCTTGCACATGATTCAAACTAGTGTGGGGACAAAGGAATTGTCTCGTGTTCGGAATTTCTCCACCGCCAAGGAAGCTTGGGATGGTTTGGCCCTTAGTTGCATGGGAAGTGAAAGCATGAGAAGGAACAAGTATAATGCCCTTCGGAATCAAGCCGAAGGATTCATGAGGCTACCGGATGAAGATCATGAAGTCATGTATAGAAGACTTATCACCGTTGCCGATGCTTTCCGGAATGTGGGTGCCAAACACATTGACGACTCTTGGATCAAAGATAAGTATATTGACTGCATGATGCCGTTTGAACCCATTGATGTCAAGACTCTTGTTGGGAGAGAATCCTTTTCCTCTCTCACTTCTCAACAAGCGGTGCACGAGTTGCAATCTCTCAAGGTGCTTAATCAAAACTCTCATGATTCTCGCAATCGAGCTATTGGGATGTCAAGAGGGACCAACCTTGCCTTGGTGGTAAATTCCATGGAAGAAGTGAACTCTCAAGAACCATATAGGACATCTTGGAGTATGTCCTATCCGGATGATTTGGAATACCACTACAATGACCACATGGCATTCTATGCAAAAACCTTTTGGGTTGATCCATCCAAGGCCAAGGAAGACAATATCAAGAGAAACAACTCAAGTGGGTTCAAGGGTTTGGGCCCAAAAACAAGAACTTGCTACAATTGTGGTGACAAGAACCATTTCATCACCCAATGCCCGTATGAGCATAGGGAAACTCGTGGTGGAAGGCTCATTCCCAAGGACAAGGGCAAAGTCTCAAAGGCACCCAACAAGAAATTCTACAACAAGGGTAAGAAGGACAAGAGAACTTCAAGGATTGTGCTAATGACCAAGGAAGAGTATTCTTCCGATGAAGTTGAGAGTAGTAGTGATGAAGAAGAAACCTCAAAGGAAGTGGCCGCCATTTCCACCACCAATATTCCCTCTTCATCTCTCTTTGAATCCCCCAATGAGAACCCTCACATCAAGAATGCACATTGCTTTATGGCTAGGTGATACGTCCCCGACGTATCGATAATTTCTTATGTTCCATGCTACATTATTGATGATATCTACATGTTTTATACACATTATATGTCGTATTTATGCATTTTCTGGCACTAACCTATTAACGAGATGTCGAAGAGCCAATCGTTGTTTCTGCTGTTTTTGGTTTCAGAAAACCTAGTAAAGAAATATTCTCGGAATTGGACGAAATCAACGCCCAGGGTCCTATTTTGCCACGAAGCTTCCAGAAGACCGAAGAAGAGTCGAAGTGGGGCCACGAGGTGGCCAGACACCAGGGCGGCGCGGCCCGGCCCCGGCCGCGCCGGCCCGTCGTCCGGGCCCCTCGTGCCGCCTCTTTACCTGCCCTTCCGCCTACAAATAGCCTCCGTCGCGAAACCCCCAGCACCGAGAGCCACGATACGGAAAACCCATGCGAGACGCCGCCGCCGCCAATCCCATCTCGGGGGATTCGGAGTTCTCCTCCGGCACCCTCGCCGGAGAGGGGATTCATCTCCCGGAGGACTCTTCACCGCCATGGTCGCCTCCGGAGTGATGAGTGAGTAGTTCACCCCCGGACTATGGGTCCATAGCAGTAGCTAGATGGTTGTCTTCTCCTCATTGTGCTTCATTGTTGGATCTTGTGAGCTGCCTAACATGATCAAGATCATCTATCCGTAATACTATATGTTGTGTTTGTCGGGATCCGATGGATAGAGAATACTATGTTATGTTAATTATCAAGTTATTACCTATGTGTTGTTTATGATCTTGCATGCTCTCCGTTATTAGTAGAGGCTCTGGCCAAGTTTTTGCTCTTAACTCCAAGAGGGAGTATTTATGCTCGATAGTGGGTTCATGCCTCCATTAAATCTGGGACAGTGACAAAAAGTTCTAAGGTTGTGGATGTGATGTTGCCACTAGGGATAAAACATTGATGCTATGTCTAAGGATGTAGTTATTGATTACATTACGCACCATACTTAATGCAATTGTCTGTTGTTTTGCAACTTAATACCGGAAGGGGTTCGGATGATAACCTCGAAGGTGGACTTTTAGGCATAGATGCATGCTCGGATAGCGGTCTATGTACTTTGTCGTAATGCCCAATTAAATCTCACTATATTTATCATGACATGTATGTGCATTGTTATGCCCTCTCTATTTGTCAATTGCCCGACTGTAATTTGTTCACCCAACATGCTTTTATCTTATGGGAGAGACACCTCTAGTGAACTGTGGACCCCGGTCCTATTCTTTAGATCGCATACAATCTGCTGCAATACTTGTTCTTTACTGTTCTTGCAAACAATCATCTTCCACACAATACGGTTAATCCTTTGTTACAGCAAGCCGGTGAGATTGACAACCTCACTGTTTCGTTGGGGCAAAGTACTTTGGTTGTGTTGTGCAGGTTCCACATTGGCGCCGGAATCCCCGGTGTTGCGCCGCATTACATTCCGCCACCATCAACCTTCAACGTGCTTCTTGGCTCCTCCCCGGTTCGATAAACCTTGGTTTCTTTCTGAGGGAAAACTTGCTACTGTCTGCATCACACCTTCCTCTTGGGGTTCCCAACGGACGTGTGTCGACTGCACGCATCAAGACTGTTTTCAGACGCCGTTGCCGGGGACCTGAAGAAAAGTTACACCACAGAGATCCCTAACTCCCACGTCAACTGCACGCCAGCAACTGTTTTCTGGCGCCGTTGCCTGGGAGATCAAGACACGCTGCAAGGGGAGTCTCCACTTCCCAATCTCTTTACTTTGTTTTTGTCTTGCTTTATTTTATTTACTACTTTGTTTGCTGCATTATATCAAAACACAAAAAAATTAGTTACTTGCATTTACTTTACTTAATTCATCATGTTTCCTTTTAATTTTACCGTAAAAGACATACCGGTAGGACGTGGGTCCATAGTTGGGAGAAATAATATAGAAGAATTTTTCAATCATGTTAGTACCGTTGAAGATTTTGAAGATAGACACTTGGTAGAACTTGCTCCTACTTATGAAATTGTCTGCTGTCGCTTTAGTTCGCATGTTGGAAACTAAATTTGTTAATCTCAATCCTATAATCCAACACATGTTTCTTACACTTCGGTGATATGGAAGAAGGGGAAAAGAAAGATTTTGTTTTAGAAACCCTTCTTAGAGAATTTGGTGGTATAGCTAGAGAGGCTAGAAAGGTCTTTATTAAATATAAGATGCTTGGTTCTTATACCAATTTTGTTAGTATCCTTGAAAAGATGGACATGGAGAGAGTAAGGTACACTAATAACATTAATGATGGTGGGGAGATCAAAGCACCAATACCATGTAAGCTCCTAGCAATGAATGAAGCGTTAGAAAATAACTATGCTTGGCTTGTTCCTGAAAATTTGTTTGATGAGAGTAGCAAGCCCAAGACTAATGAAAAGGGAGCCGCTGAAACTTATGTATCCAATATACTATGCATGGTTGAGAAAACTCCAAACCCCGCTGAAGATACTTCACCTCTTGATAACACTTGACTTACACTTTCTGCGCCTAGCTGAAAGGCGTTAAAGAAAAGCGCTTATGGGAGACAACCCATGTTTTTACTACAGTATTTTTGTTTTATATTTGAGTCTTGGAAGTTGTTTACTACTGTAGCAACCTCTCCTTATCTTAGTTTTGTGTTTTGTTGTGCCAAGGAAAGTCTTTGATAGTAAAGTTCATACTAGATTTGGATTACTGCGCAGTTTCAGATTTCTTTGCTGTCACGAATTTCGACCTGCCTCCCTGTAGGTAGCTCAGAAAATTAAGCCAATTTACGTGCATGATCCTCAGATACGTACGCAACTTTCATTCAATTTTGACATTTTCATTTGAGCAAGTCTGGTGCCTCAATAAAATCCATCTTTACGGACTATTCTGTTTTGACAGATTCTGCCTTTTATTTCGCATTGCCTCTTTTGCTATGTTGGATGAATTTCTTCGATCCATTAATGTCCAGTAGCTTTATGCAATGTCCAGAAGTGTTAAGAATGATTGTGTCACCCTCTGAACATGTTAATTTTTATTATCCACTAACCCTCTAATGAGTTGTTTCGAGTTTGGTGTGGAGGAAGTTTTCAAGGATCAAGAGAGGAGAATGATGCAATATGATTAAGGAGAGTGAAAGCTCTAAGCTTGATGATGCCCCGGTGGTTCACCCCTGCATATTTTAAGAAGACTCAAGCGTCTAAGCTTGGGGATTCCCAAGGCATCCCCTTCTTCATCGACAACGTTATCAGGTTCCTCCCCTGAAACTATATTTTTATTCCGTCACATCTTATGTGCTTTGCTTGGAGCGTCGGTTTGTTTTTGTTTTTGTTTTGTTTGAATAAAATGGATCCTAGCATTCATTGTGTGGGAGAGAGACACGCTCCGTCTGTTGCATATGGACAAATATGTCCTTAGGCTTTACTCATAGTATTCAAGGCGAAGGTTGAATCTTCTTCGTTAAATTGTTATATGGTTGGAATCGGGAAATGCTACATGTAGTAATTTTAAAATGTCTTGAATAATTTGATACTTGGCAATTGTTGTGCTCATGTTTAAGCTCTTGCATCATATACTTTGCACCCATTAATGAAGAAATACATAGAGCTTGCTAAATTTGGTTTGCATATTTGGTCTCTCTAAAGTCTAGATAATTTCTAGTATTGAGTTTTGAACAACAAGGAAGACGGTGTAGAGTCTTATAATGTTTACAATATGTCTTTTATGTGAGTTTTGCTGCACCGTTCATCCTTGTGTTTGTTTCAAATAACCTTGCTAGCCTAAACCTTGTATCGAGAGGGAATACTTCTCATGCATCCAAAATCCTTGAGCCAACCACTATGCCATTTGTGTCCACCATACCTACCTACTACATGGTATTTCTCCGCCATTCCAAAGTAAATTGCTTGAGTGCTACCTTTAAAATTCCATCATTCGCCTTTGCAATATATAGCTCATGGGACAAATAGCTTAAAAACTATTATGGTATTGAATATGTACTTATGCACTTTATCTCTTATTAAGTTGCTTGTTGTGCGATAACCATGTTCCTCGGGGACGCCATCAACTACTCTTTGTTGAATATCATGTGAGTTTCTATGCATGTCCGTCTTGTCCGAAGTAAGAGAGATCTACCACCTTAATGGTTGGAGCATGCATATTGTTAGAGAAGAACATTGGGCCGCTAACTAAAGCCATGAATCATGGTGGAAGTTTCAGTTTTGGACATATATCCTCAATCTCATATGAGAACACTAATTGTTGCCACATGCTTATGCATTAAAGAGGAGTCCATTATCTGTTGTCCATGTTGTCCCGGTATGGATGTCTAAGTTGAGAATAATCAAAAGCGAGAAATCCAAAATGCGAGCTTTCTCCTTAGACCTTTGTACAGAGCGGCATGGAGGTACCCCATTGTGACACTTGGTTAAAACATGTGTATTGCGATGATCCGGTAGTCCAAGCTAATTAGGACAAGGTGCGGGCACTATTAGTATACTATGCATGAGGCTTGCAACTTGTAAGATATAATTTACATAACTCATATGCTTTATTACTACCGTTGACAAAATTGTTTCATGTTTTCAAAATAAAAGCTCTAGCACAAATATAGCAATCGATGCTTTCCTCTTTGAAGGACCATTCTTTTTTACTTTTATGTTGAGTCAGTTCACCTATTTCTCTCCACCTCAAGAAGCAAACACTTGTGTGAACTGTGCATTGATTCCTACATACTTGCATATTGCACTTATTATATTACTCTATGTTGACAATTATCCATGAGATATACATGTTATAAGTTGAAAGCAACCACTGAAACTTAATCTTCCTTTGTGTTGCTTCAATACCTTTACATTGATTTATTGCTTTATGAGTTAACTCTTATGCAAGACTTATTGATGCTTGTCTTGAAGTGCTATTCATGAAAATTCTTAGCTTTATGATTCATTTGTTTACTCATGTCATTATCATTGTTTTGATCGCTGCATTCATTACATATGCTTACAATAGTATGATCAAGGTTATGATGGCATGTCACTCCAGAAATTATCTTTGTTATCGTTTACCTGCTCGGGACGAGCATAACTAAGCTTGGGGATGCTGATACGTCCCCGACGTATCGATAATTTCTTATGTTCCATGCTACATTATTGATGATATCTACATGTTTTATACACATTATATGTCGTATTTATGCATTTTCTGGCACTAACCTATTAACGAGATGTCGAAGAGCCAGCTGCTGTTTTCTGCTGTTTTTGGTTTCAGAAAACCTAGTAAAGAAATATTCTCGGAATTGGACGAAATCAACGCCCAGGGTCCTATTTTGCCACGAAGCTTCCAGAAGACCGAAGAAGAGTCGAAGTGGGGCCACGAGGTGGCCAGACACCAGGGCGGCGCGGCCCAAGCCCTGGCCGCGCCGGCTTGTCGTCTGGGCCCCTCGTGCCGCCTCTTTACCTGCCCTTCCGCCTACAAATAGCCTCCGTCGCGAAACCCCCGCACCGAGAGCCACGATATGGAAAACCTTACCGAGACGCCGCCGCCGCCAATCCCATCTCGGGGATTTCGGAGATCTCCTCCGGCACCCCGCCGGAGAGGGGATTCATCTCCCGGAGGACTCTTCACCGCCATGGTCGCCTCCGGAGTGATGAGTGAGTAGTTCACCCCTCGGACTATGGGTCCATAGCAGTAGCTAGATGGTTGTCTTCTCCTCATTGTGCTTCATTGTTGGATCCTGTGAGCTGCCTAACATGATCAAGATCATCTATCCGTAATCCTATATGTCGTGTTTGTCGGGATCCGAGGGATAGAGAATACTATGTTATGTTAATTATCAAGTTATTACCTATGTGTTGTTTATGATCTTGCATGCTCTCCGTTATTAGTAGAGGCTCGGCCAAGTTTTTGCTCTTAACTCCAAGAGGGAGTATTTATGCTCGATAGTGGGTTCATGCCTCCATTAAATCCGGGACGAGTGACGGAAAGTTCTAAGGTTGTGGATGTGTTGTTGCCACTAGGGATAAAACATTGATGCTATGTCTAAGGATGTAGTTATTGATTACATTACGCACCATACTTAATGCAATTGTCTGTTGTTTTGCAACTTAATACTGAAAGGGGTTCGGATGATAACATGAAGGTGGACTTTTTAGGCATAGATGCATGCTGGATAGCGGTCTATGTACTTTGTCGTAATGCCCAATTAAATCTCACTATATTTATCATGACATGTATGTGCATTGTTATGCCCTCTCTATTTGTCAATTGCCCGACCGTAATTTGTTCACCCAACATGCTTTTATCTTATGGGAGAGACACCTCTAGTGAACTGTGGACCCCGGTCCTATTCTTTACATCGCATACAATCTCGCTCGCAATACTTGTTCTTTACTCGTTCTTGCAAACAATCATCTTCCACACAATACGGTTAATCCTTTGTTACAGCAAGCCGGTGAGATTGACAACCTCACTGTTTCGTTGGGGCAAAGTACTTTGGTTGTGTTGTGCAGGTTCCACGTTGGCGCCGGAATCCCCGGTGTTGCGCCGCATTACATTCCGCCACCATCAACCTTCAACGTGCTTCTTGGCTTCTCCTGGTTCGATAAACCTTGGTTTCTTTATGAGGGAAAACTTGCTACTGTCTGCATCACACCTTCCTCTTGGGGTTCCCAACGGACGTGTGTCGACTGCACGCATCACTAGGTCCTCCTTGGACACATCTATTGTGCTATCAACCCAAGAAGAATATACCTCCGGTGATGATGATGATGATGAAGAAGATGAAACTTCAAATGGATTGGTTGCTCTTGCTTCTCTCTCCACTAACTCAGCATCACCAAATGAATCCCCCAATGAAGACATTCACTTGAAGGAAGAAAGTTGCCTCATGGCTAAATCCTCCGAGGTATCATCCCCTAACCCCTCTATGCCTATCATATCAAATGACCTAGGGGTTGATCATGCTAGTTTAAAAGTGAAACAAGAAATGCTTGATTTTGATGAGTTCATTCTTAACTTGAAAGGTGACACTAAAAAGCATGTTTCAAATCTCATGATTCGACTAGCACAACTAAATGATACCCTTGAGAAAAAATGTCAAATAGAGAGAGAGGACTCTCTTGAAATTTATGCTCTTAAAAATGCCCTTGAGGAAGGACAAGAAACTATAGCTTCTCTTGAAGAGAAGCTAGAAATTCTTGAAGAGCCTCAAGATGAAATTAATAAGCTTACTAAAGAAAGAGATCTTGCTAGGGCTAAAGCAAAAGTGCTTAAAAAGGAAAAAGCCAAATTTGGTGTTGGTCATGAGAAACTTGTGAAGGATCTAGATGATCTAGACAAGGCTCACAAAGCCTTGAAGAGTGAATACTCATTCCTCTCCAAGTCTAATGAGCAACTTCAAATTAGGCTTGCTAAATATGATGTGCCTAGCTCTTCTACCTCAACTTGTGATCATGCAAACATTATTGAGGAAAATGCTAGGTTAAAGGATGAACTTGCTAAGGCCTCCTCTCCCCAAAGTAAATTGTCTTTGGATGATCTTTTGAGTAATCAAAGATCAAACAATGGGAAGGAGGGCATTGGTTATATTGCCAAGGCAAAGAAGGCAAACAAGAAGAAAACCAAGCCCGCACAAAAGAAGGTTATCACTAATGATGAAGCCCCTAAGTCCAACATCATTAATGATGATGATGCGGGAATTTCTAATCCTCACTATGTTTTATTTAAAGATTATTATGGTGATGTTTATGAAAAATATGTTGGTCCATATGATGGTTATATTGCTTGGTCTATTTGGGTCCCAAAGACCCTTGTTGCTAACAAAAGAGGACCCATTGAAAAATGGGTACCTAAATCCAAGAATTGATCTCATGTAGGACTATGCCGCCGGAGGGTCAAAATGGGCACTTGATAGTGGATGTACAAGTCATATGGCCGGCGGCAAGAACCTCGTCAAGGAGTTGAGGCCCAACATAAATCATATCACCGTCTCCTTTGGCGATAACTCTACATCCGAGGTATTGGGTTTTGGCAAGGTTGTGGTTGCACACAACTTTACTCTTGTGGATGTCATGCTTGTCAAAACCCTTGGTTACAATTTGCTTTCCGTTTCCGCCCTTAGCAAGATGGGTTTTGCCGTCTTTATTGATAAAGATATTGTGGTCCTCTTGTGGAGCAAGACTCTAAAAGTCGCTTTCGTTGGGTATCGCGAACATAACTTGTATGTGGTGGACTTTTCGGGGACCACCACGACAAGTGCGATGTGCCTATTCGGAAATGCGGATGTGGGCTGGTTGTGGCATCGCCGCTTGGCCCATGTCAACATGAGAACTTGTTATCACCAGAATTTGACCGAGTCAGAGGTGGGCCGCGATCAAGATGGACTTGAAGAAATATATATAGAAGGAATATGTGAATCGGCCTTTTATACCAAATTGGGCTTAATTGCCCGTGTATCTGTAACATATTAGAGCGCATCTTAGTTTAGGGTTAGAATCTTACTCGTGCACGGTTTGGTGCACGCCCACATTAGAAAGTCCGCTGGACTATAAATATGTACCTAGGGTTTATGGAATAAACAACAACCAACGTTCAACCACAAACAAATCTCGGCGCATCGCCAACTCCTTCGTCTCGAGGGTTTCTACCGGTAAGCATCATGTCGCCTAGATCGCATCTTGCGATCTAGGCAAGACAAGCCTGCCCACGTTGTTCATGCGTTGCTCGTATCGAAGCCTTTTTGATGGCGAGCAACGTAGTTATCTTAGACATGTTAGGGTTAGCATTGTTCTTCATATTACATGCTTTCGTAGTGCAACCCTTGCATGTCTAGCCGCCCTTACACCTATCTTAGGTGTAGGGCGGCACCCCGCTTGATCATAGTTTAGTAGATCCGATCCGTTACGATTGCTCCTTGTTCTACAAGGATTAGTTTAATATCCGCAATAGTTAGGCCTTACAAAGGGGGAGGATCCGAGCAGCACGTAGGGTGTCGTTCGTTGGCCCTAAGCAGGATGTTCCGAGGATCAACCTCGTGTTGGTTTTTAGGCCTTGTTTAGGATCGGCTTACGATCACCATGCGTGGCCGCGAGGCCCAACTCCGGAGTAGGACGATCCGATTATGCGGTGAAAACCCTAGATCGTCGTAGATCTCATTAGCTTTACCTTGATCAAGCAGGACCACCATATATTCGGACACCCCGTCCGAATCATGGGTGGATCGGCTCTTTGAGCCGATTCACGGGATAACCCGAGAGCCGATCGAGGCTCGTATTTAATGTTTACGTGTGTGCCCTCGGCAGAAACTAAGCGAGGCATCGTCCACACCTTCCCGACCGGTATAGGTCGTGTGGCACGCCCTTGTGATAAACATCGGTGCGTGCGACCAGGAGGCTTTGCGGGCCGTCGCTCCGAGGGACCAGGGCCAGCCGCAGCCCCTAGTTGTTCCCGGCTCTACCGTGTTGCCCGTCTCCGCCCGCCGGGGGGTTTCGACGTCAACACATTCTGGCACGCCCGGTGGGACCGCCTTCGACATCCGCAACATCGCCATCTACATCCGAGATGGCGGAAGACACTCCGGTCACGTATGAGGATCTGCCTGATGAGCTCAAGAAGAAGCATGACGAAATCAAGGCGGTCCTCGAAGCCGAACTCATCGGCTCTTTCCACCGAACCCGCTCCCATGGCGTCGGGTGGAAGGGTTTCACACCCGAAGGCGCACTCGATGGAGTGGACCCGTCCGCCCGTCGAAGAACACACCAGGTCGCCGAAGTACGAGGATCCGCCCGAGGAGCTCAAAAGGAAACATGACGAGATCAAGGCAACCCTCAAAGCCGAACTCATCGGCTCCTCTGAGAAGACCCGGCCGCACGATATCAAGCTCGCTAGAGACTCAAGTCCGTCGCCTGGCGTCAACATGGTGGATCTCAGCCACTCCATAGGCCAGCCGAAGTCCTCCTTTGGTGTCAACATGGCAGGGCTTGCAAGCCGCCATGGCAAAGATGAAGCAGAAAGCAGCCACTCCCGTGGCAACGATGAAGAGGAGGCCGATCCACGCGACCGGCCCCGAGATGATGACAGGCGGTACCTGGCAGGGGAGGGAATGAGAAGCGTGATGTATCAACGTCCACTCTCCGAGCGCCTCCTCAACAAATATGAGCACCAGCACGACCGACGTCGGCACTACGACGTAGATGATGAAAGGAATTGTCGGTCTGATGCAGAGGTCAGGAGGTACCGTCAACATGATAGAAGCGACGATGGATACAATCGTCGCGCTGAAGGAAGGTCAAGGGGGCAGGATAACATGGATAGGCACCGGAGCTGTCCGTTCTTCAAACATTGCCGGGACTCGAGAATGAGCCGATTGCCAACAATCGAGAACCGCCCAGTAATGCAAACAGAGGAAGAAGGACGCCGCTAACGTGTCCGTGTTCGAGCGTCTAGGGCCTCTCCCACCTCGGAGCAAGCATGCCGAGCCCGCTCGGGTGGAAGATCTCGAGGAACTAGAGGACGATGATGAAGAAAATAAATATCATCGGCCCGGTGGTGCCCCGATGGGCTCAGCCCGTTCCCAAAAGCGAAGGGTTCAGCGTCCGCGTGGGTTGGAAGAAGCCGAAAGATTGTACCTGCACACGCTAAGGAAGGCACGGCCTGATCCGGCCGCCAAAATCCGGCGAACCCCGGACGAAGAAGGTCGGCCACAAAGAAAAGAGTGGCGCCCCAAGTGCAGGAAAGCCGATGATGATACATCGGCCGGCACAAACATGGTCTTCATTCTTCCAACCGAGTTTAGCGCTCCAAGATTGTATGAAGCACTCGTGGCACAATTAGATCGCGGCCCACGGCCGGTCATCTTTGAGAAGCCAAAGGAAAGAAGTTACGAGCATCCGAAGGCCCCGTACGTGCGAGGCTACATCAATGGGCAGCCTCGTCAACAAGATGTTGGTAGACACCGGAGCGGCAATCAACATTATGCCATACTCCATGCTACGTCGGCTGGGACGCTCCAGCTCGGATCCGATCAAGACCAACGTAACACCGAGCGATTTCAACGGCCAAGCATCCGACGCGCAAGGTGTTCCGAATGTGGATCCGACCGTAGGAAGAAAAACTGTCCCTACGACGTTCTTTATCGTCGACAAGCAAGAGTACCTACGCCGTCCTACTAGGGAGGGATTGGATCCACGCCAATCTGTTGCATTCCATCCACGATGCACCAATGCCCGATACAATGGGATGGAGATGAAGTAGAAGTCGTCCGTGCAGATGATTCGGTCGAAGTTTCAACAGCCGGCATGGACATTTGGGAGACATCGAGCCAAGAGCCGCTCTCGGTATCAATTTGGACGACCGTGAGCGCATCGACGTGACAAAGAACGGGGTTAGGCTGGTTTTATCCACCGGCCTGACCGTGTAACAAAAGCAAATGTCGATGGATAAACATGGCGAGGCTGATCCTTGTGATCGGCCCCAAAAATTTATGAAGGGGCATTACAAAACCTTCATCGAACAAGCAACACGGAGGCCGATTCCAGCAATCGGCCAAAAAATTATCCCCACCATCCATTCTGCCTGGGTTTGACATGTTATCCAACAGAGCCGATACCATCAAATTCTTTTGACAGAATCGGCTCGGGGGGGCACCCAGGTGGATAAAACACGAGGATATGCAGCGGAAGCGTCTATATTGGAGTATGGGGCCGATTCACAAATCGGCCGAAAATTCAAAAAAAAATTACGCATAGCCGATATGCAGACATCGACTCAAGGGGAATAACTGATACGATCAGAGGGTCAATGGAGCACGAAGAGGGTTTTAATGAAAGAACTCCTTAATGGAGTAGCTTAAGAGCTCGGATCCTCTCTTCAAGGACAAGACCAAGAGCAGCCCGGACGTGCGGATCAGGTCAAGGATGGATTGCATCGGATCCACCAAAGGAAAGGAGCCGATCCGGCCGACAGAACCGAAGAAGCTCGGGGGGCAGCTCACCTTGAAGGCTCTCTGCTTGAGAAGCCGATTTATGTTCAAATCGGCTGGCTCGCATAAGAAGCTCCCCACACATGATCAAGCCCGAGTCCATACAGCTAATTTGCGTGTCCTCGTCTCTCGTTTTGCCTTGGCCGAGACTCGGGGGCAACAGGCCCGGTAGATGCTCTATTGAGGAACCGATTGGCGTACCATCGGCTGATCTCCGTTGCAACCTTCTTCACAAAATGATGAGCGCTCGCTAAGAAGGATCACCGAAACCGGTGGGAGAAATTTAAGGGCTCTCTTGGAAGTCCCACAAGTATCTACCGGAAAGAGAATCATCGCTTGAAGAATGGAAGGGTAAATGTCGAAGGACCGATGCGTTGCTATCGGCTCGTTACGCATTGGCAAAGGGGACAAATCGGCGAGATCGCACAAAGGACAATCGGCTAAATTGTCCTCGAAGGAAATCGGCAAAATCGAATTGGGGAAAGTTCTTCATTGATTGATTTCTTACATAAGGAGCTGATTTCTCCCAAAAGGAAGCACTAGGGGATACAGGGCCCCACCTACTGCTACTGGTCCTATGCTAGATGTCCTATCTATGGGCCGTCGCTGCCCTCGTCGTCACCGCCGTCGGTGCTACTCCCGGCAGGCTCTTCGTCGCTCCAATGGCCGCCGACCGGGCCTTCGTTGTCCTCGTCTTCTTCGTCAGCGTCGTCATCATCACCGGCCGAAGTCGCTCGAGGTTCCCGGCCAGGGGCGAACCGCTTGGTCGGGGCTCGTCGGAGGAGGTGTCGTCCTCCTCCTCCTCCTCTTCTTCCTCCTCCTCCTCCTCGAGAGAGGAGAAGTCGCAGCGAAGCGATCGTGCCGTCGCTCTCCTCCTCCGCCGTCCCATCGACGAGGAAGCGGAGGTCGCTTCTCCCGTCGGTCAAGGACTTGTCGTCCTCCGACCAAAGGGAGAAGTCATGGCTAGATTCCTCCCCGGCCGCAATGGCGCGACGGTGTTCGTCGCGTGGACCTCCGCCGGGTTCGGCTCCGGCGTCGGCTCGCGAGACGAAGAGGACTGGGCGGAAAGATCTGATGAAGCAGAGGAGGAAGAGGACATAGTGGCACAGGAGGGCTTTTGGAGTGCTAATGCGAAGAAGATGCAGGAATATAACTGCGCGGAGCGGTTAAATAAAAGGGGATATAGTGGAAGTTCAATGCCACAGCAGTTTCCGAGGAAGTGATGCCTAAAAAAAAAAAAACTGCCAGGTCATGCGGAGAAGTTGAGAAGGCAGGGCATCATGATGACGGATACTGCAACAGTTCTGCCACGACATGACCCGACGAAAGAAAGCGTAATGATTTTGGAAATGTCATTTCCAAAACCAGGGGGCATGTGTTATCACCGTAATTTGACCGAGTCGAGGTGGGCCGCGATCAAGATGGACTTGAAGAAATATATATAGAAGGAATACGTGAATCGGCCTTTTATACCAAATTGGGCTTAATTGCCCGTGTATCTGTAACATATTAGATCGCATCTTAGTTTAGGGTTAGAATCTTACTCGTGCACGGTTTGGTGCACGCCCACATTAGAAAGTCCGCTGGACTATAAATATGTACCTAGGGTTTATGGAATAAACAACAACCAACGTTCAACCACAAACAAATCTCGGCGCATCGCCAACTCCTTCGTCTCGAGGGTTTCTACCGGTAAGCATCATGCTGCCTAGATCGCATCTTGCGATCTAGGCAAGCACAAGCCTGCCCACGTTGTTCATGCGTTGCTCGTACCGAAGCCTTTTTGATGGCGAGCAACGTAGTTATCTTAGACATGTTAGGGTTAGCATTGTTCTTCATATTACATGCTTTCGTAGTGCAACCCTTGCATGTCTAGCCGCCCTTACACCTATCTTAGGTGTAGGGGCGGCACCCCGCTTGATCATAGTTTAGTAGATCTGATCCGTTACGATTGCTCCTTGTTCTACAAGGATTAGTTTAATATCTGCAATAGTTAGGCCTTACAAAGGGGGAGGATCCAGCGGCACGTAGGGTGTCGTTCGTTGGCCCTAAGCAGGATGTTCCGAGGATCAACCTCGTGTTGGTTTTTAGGCCTTGTTTAGGATCGGCTTACGATCACCGTGCGTGGCCGCGAGGCCCAACCTGGAGTAGGACGATCCGATTATGCGGTGAAAACCCTAGATCGTCGTAGATCTCATTAGCTTTACCTTGATCAAGCAGGACCACCATATATTCGGACACCCCGTCCGAATCATGGGTGGATCGGCTCTTTGAGCCGATTCACGAGATAACCCGAGAGCCGATCGAGGCTCGTATTTAATGTTTACGTGTGTGCCCTCGCAGAAACTAAGCGAGGCATCGTCCACACCTTCCTCGACCAGGTATAGGTCGGTGGCACGCCCTTGTGATAAACATCGGTGCGTGCGACCAGGAGGCTTTGCGGGCCGTCGCTCCGAGGGACCGGGGCCGGCCGCAGCCCTAGTTGTTCCCGGCTCTACCGTGTTGCCCGTCTCTCGCCCGCCGGGGGTTTCCGACGTCAACGTAACTTTGCAAAGTCTTCACAAGGGGAACCATATTGTGGGACTAATGGAAAATGTGTCTTTTGCCAAAGATCGTGTTTGTAGGGCTTGTGTTGAAGGCAAAATGCATGACTCTCCGCACCCAAGCAAGACTATTATCTCTTCCAAGAGGATCTTGGAGCTCCTTCATGTGGATCTCTTTGGTCCCACCACTCATGCAAGTCTTGGTGCGAAGAAACATTGCTTGGCGATTGTTGATGACTACTCAAGATACACTTGGGTCTACTTTCTCAAAAGGAAAGATGAGACTCAACAAATCTTCATTGACTTTGCCACCGAGGTGCAACGCCAACACAACCTCCTTATAATGGCAATAAGAAGTGACAACGGCTCCGAGTTCAAGAACTATACACTCAATGATTTTCTTAGTGATGAGGGGATTCGACATCAATATTCCGCTGCATACACCCCTCAACAAAATGGTGTTGTGGAGAGGAAGAACCGGACTCTTATGGATATGGCAAGATCTATGATGGCGGAGTATAAATCCCGCTATAATTTTTGGGCCGAAGCCATCTCCACCGCTTGCCACTCTTCTAACCGGCTCTATCTCCGCAAGGGCTTGAACAAGACTCCATATGAAATACTCACCTGGAACAAGCCTAATATCTCATACTTCAAGGTGTTCAGGTGTAAGTGTTTCTATAAAATCAAAGGAGTTCGTTTATCTAAATTTGCTCCTAAAGCTTTGGAGGGTATATTTGTTGGTTACGGTGTCGAATCTCACACTTATAGAGTCTTTGATGTATCCTCCGGGATTATCATCGAATCTTGTAGTATGAAGTTCGAAGAAAATGATGGCTTCCAAGTGGGGCAAGTTGATGTATGTGCAGGTGATGAAAGACCTCAAGATGCCATAGTAAGAATGGGTGTGGGATTATTTCCGCCCCATTGAGGGACATGGTGTGGCGTCTCGGGAAGGACTATGCTCTACCACGGTGGAGCCCTCATCTTCTCAACATCAACAAACCCCATCTCTTGAAGCAAATGATGCACCAACCCAAGAACAAGAGCAAGACCTTCCCTCTAGTGTGCAAGATCAAGGACAAGATCAACCAAGGATTCATGATGGCTATGATGAGTATCCATTTGATATTTGCTCCTCACCAAATGATGTCCAAGATCAAGCACATGAAGTTGAGCACTCTCAAGAAATTGAGGAAGCTCAAGTTGAAGGTCAAGACGGGGACCCAAATGATCAAGTTGATCAAGTGATACCTCCAAGGGCAAGAAGAACCAAGGAGGAGATCGAGACCCATCGTCTAGCAAGAAGAGAAAGACAACTTGAACGTCTTGAACACACTCATGACAAGGTTCTTGGTGATTTAAGGGCAAGTGTTACCACAAGAAGGCAATTGGCTAACTTTAGCAATCATCGTGCTTATATCTCCTTAGTGGAACCCAAGAAAGTATTTGAGGCTCTTGAAGATTCGGATTGGTTGGAAGCTATGCATCAGGAACTCAACAACTTCAAGCGCAATAAAGTTTGGACCTTAGTAGAGAAGCCAAAGGAGTGCCGCAATGTTATAGGCACTAAATGGATTTTCAAGAACAAGCAAGATGAGTTTGGAAATGTTGTGAGGAACAAGGCAAGATTTGTAGCTCAAGGTTTCTCTCAAATTGAAGGAATTGACTTTGGAGAAACTTGTGCTCCCGTGGCTCGCCTTGAGTCCATTTGTATCCTTCTTGCGTATGCATCGCATCATAACTTTAAGTTACAACAAATGGATGTGAAAAGTGCATTTCTTAATGGTCCTTTGCATGAAGAGGTTTATGTTAAGCAACCCCGGGGTTTGAGGATCTCAACTTTCCTAACCATGTCTATAAGCTTGATAAAGCACTTTATGGTCTCAAACAAGCTCCTAGAGCTTGGTACGAGCACCTTAAAGAATTGTTGATAGACCGTGGGTTTGATGTTGGGCTAATCGATCCCACTCTTTTTACTAAGTGGGTCAATGGGGAGCTTTTTGTTTGCCAATTATATGTTGATGATATTATCTTTGGCTCTACTAACAAATCAATGATGAATTTTCAAAGCTTATGACCGATAGGTTTGAGATATCTATGATGGGAGAGATGAGGTTCTTTCTTGGTTTTGAGATCAAGCAATTGAGAGAAGGGACTTTCATAAATCAAGCAAAATATCTCCAAGACATGCTCAAGAGGTTTAAGATGACCGAGATGAAGAGTGTAGCCACTCCTATGGTTACTAAATGTCATCTTGCACTTGATCCCAATGGTAAAGAGGTGGATCAAAAGGTATATCGCTCCATGATTGGATCCTTGCTTTACCTTATTTGTGCATCTAGACCGGACATAGTGTTGAGTGTTGGTGTGTGTGCAAGGTATCAAGATTCTCCTAAGGAGAGTCACATGATGGCTCTCAAAAGAATCTTTCGATATTTAGTTGATACCCCAAGATATGGTCTTTCGTATCCTAAAGGCTCAAGTTTCTTTCTCAATGGATACACCGATGCGGATTGGGAGGGGGACAAGGATGATAGGAAATCAACCTCCGGGGCTTGCCAATTCCTTGGTAGGTCCTTGGTGTGTTGGTCTTCTAAGAAGCAAAATTGTATATCTCTCTCCACCGCCGAAGCCGAATATGTTGCCGCCGCAAGTAGATGCACTCAATTGTTATGGATGAGGCAAACTTTAAAGGAATACGACAAAGTGCCTCTATTATGTGACAATGACAGTGCTATCAAGATTGCTTATAATCCGGTGCAACATTCAAGAAAGAAGCATATTGAGATCCAGAATCATTTTATTAGGGATCATGTTGCCCGTGGTGATATTGAGCTAGTCTATGTTCCTACCAAAGATCAACTTGCCGATATATTCACGAAGCCTCTTGATGAAGCAAGGTTTTGCTATTTGAGGAATGAGCTAAATATCATTGATTCAAGGAGTATAGCTTGACCATCTTGCAAACACACCTTTGTCTCAAAACTTTATTTGGTTTAGATGTGGGCATGGAAATAGGGGGAGTGCGGTTTAAACTATTGAGCTATCCTTCCCCCCATAATGCCGATAGTAAGAAATCATTCTCTTTATATCATATATTGATATGTGAGCTTCAATGACGAGTACTGGTTTTGGGCCCAAGATATATCTTCGCTGTGCCAAACCATATCACTCCTACATGGTGGCCTAGGCCACCACACTCTTCTTTGTGAAGAGTTGGAGTTATTTGGATCTTATCTGGGTTTTACTTGACATCTCCTTGTTCTTATGGGAAATCACTCTAGTTTGGCCTTATTTGCTCATATCTTGCAAACTTGAGTGATCATGTACTATTAACAGTTCGAGCTTTCTAAAACCAAGCCTACACTCATCTATAAGCCATTTCCATCTTGCTCCTATGTCATGTTTTGGATGAAAACTTGCAGTTTGAGGAGTTTTGGTCGGATGATCTCGGTTGCCCCATCTTATTGGTCAATGTGCATCTTATATGTGACGTGATACCTTATTACATCACATATGGGCTTATTCAAATAACCAACAAAAGATAGGCAGGATTTCTGGTGTTCTGGAATTTTCCAGAAAACCGGATAATCCGGCCCTCCGGCACCCCGGAAAATCCGGCCCAGCCGGATTATCCGCCCTAACTTAGGGCCGGAATATCCGGCCTGGGCAGATCTTGAAGGGTCTTGAGGAGAGGCTGCGGGGTGAACGGTTTCACAACCAGACCCCCACGCGCCTCTCTCCTCTCTCTTCCCTCAAGGCCGCTGGAGCTCCTCCTCCTTGCCGGAGCCGCCCCGTCCGCTCCCTCTCGGAGTTTTTGGGTGGATCGGGTGCTCCTACTCCCTAGCTCTCATCCCCTCCAAGCGGCTCCTCCAATGGATTAGGGTATGGCTCACAATCCCTAACCCTAGGTGTTGTGATTTATATGTGTTATTTTCTTGGTGGGAATGGTGTCTAGTTGTTCCAAATCATGTGTAGTATACTCCATTTTCATGCTATGAGGCCGATCTGGTTCTAGACAAGTTTTTGCTTGAGATTTCTGCAGATTCGCAGGGCCGGATTATCCGCCCCCCGCGCCAGCCGGATCATCCGGCCAGGCCGGATTATCCGCCCCTCGGGGACCCCGGATTATCCGGCCTGGAGCTATGTTGCTGCTGCAGTTTTGATTCAATCTATCATGTCTAAACTTTTACCGACTCCTAGTATGTTTCTAGAGTACACTACTGTATCAATGCATGACTTATGAGCATTATCTTCTCTTTGCTATCCATCTTTGTCTTTCACAGGTGGTTCTCGGAGGCGTGCTAGGACTTCAAGGTCGAGTGATGAATTTGCACAGACTGCTCCTCGCAAGTCCGCCACTCTGAGGCGGAAAGGCAAGGCATCTAGGGAGAACTACAAGTCCATGGATAGTATCTCTTATGCTGCTATCCGACAGAAGAACTCGTATGAAGACATTGAGAGGGATGATGATATTGAGGACAAGCGCTTCTGGTGCATGGAGCAGGAGTACATCTTCAAGGATATATATGAACCTATAAAGAAAGTGAGACCTATGCAAGCAATTAATGTGGATCTTCTGGCTGTGAACAATCACTTTGAGGATGCCATCTGGGTCAGTGGAAGGATGGGTTTGCAGGATCTTATGAAGATACAGTGTGACTACAGTCCTGATTTGATCAAGCAATTCTTTGCTACACTTGCCTTCAAGAAGGATACAGAGCACACTATGCAGTGGATGACTGGCTCCACCCAATGTGAGGCAACCTTGCGCCGGTTTGCTTCGGTGCTTGGTCTTTCCGAGGGAGGTAGTCACCGCCTTCATGGCCCTCGGAAGACGGATAAGATGGTGCTATTTGATCTCTATGACGCGTCTGGAACTGTTGGCTCTACCAAGGGGCTTCTTCCTATCTATAGTCAGCTGCTCCGCTTCTTTCGAGCCACCATTGCTCCAAGTGGTGGAAACAATGATGCTATCCGTGGAGCTCTTGTGTACCTTATGCATCTCGCCTTTCAGTGTGCTCGTGATGGTGAAGAGGAATATGATTTCACTCTTGATATAATGGACTTCATCTTTAATGAGATTCATGATGCCATGGTCTCCCGGACCACTATGCCCTATGCTCCATATATTCAGCTTCTCATCAACAACACTGCTGCTCTTACTGAAGACTTGAGTCGATTCCCTACAGAGAGTCACACTGTCAAGAAAGCCTACAAGAAGAAGCCAGTTCCCCGTGCTGCACCTGCTTCTGGCTCTTTTATGGATGATGCCCGCTCTAGTGGCTATGCACCCGGTCGCCATATGGCTACCCCTATGATTCAGAAGAATGTGAAGAAGCTTAGTTGGTTTCGGCGCAATGTTTTGTGCATGAACATTGAGATTCACAAGGAAAACTTTGAGGCCAGCCGTCAGCGCTCAGATATTCAGCATACTCAGGCGGACATTCTTCACAGGCTTAGTGGTGAGCAAGGACCTCCACCTCAGCATCCAGTTCACCCCGCCTACAGTGGGTGGCACTCTTCCCAGGTTCCATGGTATGATCTTGAGCAGTGTATTCAGAGGGCCAACATCACTCGCGACTCTCCTCCAGCTGCTGACAGTGATGATGAGTATGTCACCGAGGAGGACTCCGAGTGATCTCCATGGGGCGCGTAGCATCGCGCTTTTCCCCTTTTTGGCGTCTCGATGCCAAAGGGGGAGAAGTGTTCTATTAGGACTTCTCTACAGGATTTTCTCGGGTAGGGCACAAGCATATGCGTTTACCATTCTTTTATAGCTTGTGTCCTCTTTTATGTCATTTATTTGAACTATTTGGCTTGGTTTGTTCGTTCAAAACTATGTGTTATGTGTGGATGTGAGACATTATGTTAAGGTTTTCGGAATTCTATATGTTGAGACCAAGGTTTATGATATGGTGTGGTACTTATATATCCGGTATTTTATATCTCCATATGGGTATGATCTCTATCACCTTGTCTCATATATATATATGCCTATGTCTCTTGTTTGAGCTCATGTTGGATATATCTTGTGTTGAGGCACCTCACACCTATATGTTGTGCATTTGTATTCAAATGCAAATTACTTGTATGCACACATGTAGGGGGAGTGCCTCTATGTTTTGCCAACATGCTTGTTCTCTATAGTAGTTTTTCTTGCAAATCTATTTATTGTCACCAAACACCAAAAAGGGGGAGATTGAAAGAACATCTCTCACATTATGTTTTGGAGTGTTTGATGTCAATATATGTGATACACTAATGTTTGATGAAGTGGTGCAGAGATTATATATACACATATATATGGGCGTCTTGTGTGGAAAAACAAGACAAAAGGAAGCAGAAATACTTTCACCAGGCCGGATAATCCGGGCCGGATATTTGCAAAATATCCGGCCCCCCAAAATCGGCTAAGGACTTTTGGCGATGTGGCTCAGTACTCCCCTGGACATGGGCCGGTAGCCGGACTTTTGCCCGGAAATTCCCAGGGCCGGACTTTTCAGGAGGGCCGGATTATCCGGCCCCAACTTAGGCCGGATTATCAACGAAAGTCTCCAACGGTTGGATATTGAGAGGGGGTATTTATACCCCCCTTCTTCCTCCTTCCAACATGCTCAATCATTGCACAAAAATCTGCCAAACTTCACCACCATTAGAGCCACCTCAAGAACACAAGATTTGCAAGATCTCCTCCTCCACCCAACCAAAGCTCTTGATCTTTGGAGATTCGAAGGAGAAGACCCCGATCTACATCCTCACCGAAGAGATTCTCATTTCCCCCTCATATGCTTGAGGGGCCCCTTGCTAGTGTCCCTCTTTGGATCCCTAGTTGTTTGTTGTTGATGTATTCTTGTTGATTGTTGTGTTGTTACAGATTTGGGAGCCTCCAATTTGGTTGTGGATGTGTGCCCCAAGAACCTTGTAAAGGCCCGGTTTCCGCCTCGAGGAAATCCCTTAGTGGAAGTGGGCTAGGCCTTCGTGGCGTTTCTCACAGGAGACCTGAGTGAAGCCTTCGTGGCGTTGGTTTGGCTTTCGTAGCAACCACACTCCTCCAAACGTAGACGTACCTTCTTGCAAAGGAAGGGAACTACGGGAATCAACTCCGTGTCTCTGCGTGCTCCACTCTCGGTTATCTCTATCCTATTATCTCCTATATTGCGTAGCTATATCTTGCTTAGTTGTTAACCTTGTAATATAGGTAAATTCCCATAGTTGCATATCTAGAGAATTTACCTTTGTGTCAAGCCTAAATTGAAAAATAACTAAAAATTGGTTAGCACCTATTCATCCCCCCTCTAGGTGCGGCATATGATCCTTTCAGCTGGAGGCATCTACATCGCCATGCCCGACTCTGGAGTGATGCGTGCGTAGTTCATTCCTGGACCATGGGTCCATAGCAGTAGCTAGCTAGAAGGTTGTCTTCTCCACTTTGTGCTTCATTTATTGATCTTGTGAGCTGCCCTACATGATCAAGATCATCTTTATGTAATCATATATGTTTGGTTTGCTGGGATCCGATGAATATTGTATACTATGTTGAGATTGATTATATATTCATGTCATATGTTATTTGTGATCTTGCATGCTCTCCGTTGCTAGTAGAAACTCTGGCCAAGTGGACACTTGTGACTCCAAGAGGGGGTATTTATGCTCGATAGTAGGTTCATGCCTCTAGTTTTCTGGGAGAGTGACGTTTAACTTCTAAGATTGTAGATGTGATGTTGCTACTAGGGAGAAAACAACAATGTCCTATCCGAGGGTAGTTCTATTGTTTACTTTACACACATTTATTAATGCGATAGTCTGTTGCTTTCAACTTAATACTGAAAGCGGTTCGGACGATAACCTGAAGGTGGATTATTAGTCATAGACACAGTTGGATTACGGTCTATGTATTATGTTGTAATGCCCATATCAAATATCATAGTAATCATCTTGTCATGTATTGGTCGATATTCTGTCAATTGCCTAGCTGTAATTTGTTCACCCAACATGCTATTTATCTTTATGGAGAGACACCTCTAGTGAACTGTGGACCCGATCCTATTTTGTTTACTGATAAATTCAACTGCAATCCTGTTCTGTTTACTTTCTGCAAACATCTCTTTCCACTCGATACGCCTAATCCTTTGTGTTCAGCAAACCGGTGAGATTGACAACCTCACTGCAAGTTGGGGCAAAGTACTTTGGTTGTGTTGTGTGCAGGTTCCACGTTGTTGCTGACGTCGGTAGTGCGCCCTGCCACTAGTCAGCCAGCAACACCTTCAGAAGTCACGCCTTTCTCCTACTGGTCGATTAAACCTTGGTTTCGTACTGAGGGAAAACTTGTTGTTGTGCTCATCACACCTTCCTCTTGGGGTTTCCCAACCGCTTCCACACCAACTGCCAACAAGATTGTCTGGCGCCATCACCGAAGCACCACCAGAGAGCTTGACTGGGTATGTCCTAGACGGAATCCAGCACTCGTCCAGAGGGATGATCGGAAATTTGCCGGCATACAAGAGGCACCCCACGATGATTGTGTCACTGACGCCTGCGAAGGAAGAACCCTCCCGGTTCCGACCTCCAGACGCCGCTGGCCCCACGATGGGTGCCAACTGTCGTTGCCTATTCGACAGTACCCCGGGAGGGATCCTCACGGAGGGTGGAAGATGTAGGGGCCATAGGGATTCTCTGTTTTGTGTATTTTTCACTTCCAGAGACCTATACAGAGTCAAATTGAGCTGGTATTTTTGGAGAGTTATTTTTTCATCGGGAGAAGCACCCTGGGCCCTTGAAGCTCACCCGGAGAGGCATGAGGCCCGAAAGAGGCCAGGTGGCGCGCCCAGTAAGGGTGGGTGAGCCGCCCACCCTCTTTTGTCCGTCTATCGTCCAAATCACGTTATATTTTTTCCCACCGACATATTTTTACCTAAAAATCACTATATATATGGCCCCGAAGAGTTCTCGAGAGGATTGCGCCGCAGAAGACAGAAACATGAAAACAGAAGCTATAGTAGAGAAAATTGGAGGGAGAAACTCCGTCGGAGCCGCCGCCGGAGGGATCTCCACCTTCTCCAACATCTTCATCATCATCACCACGATCAAGGGGGGTACTCCACCTCTGGATTACGGGTTTGTGGAAGTAGCTTGATCTATTTCTCTCATGTTCTTCATAGTTCTTAGTGCCATATTAGCTGCCCAACATGATTATGACCATATTTGCAATACTTATGTGGAGGATCCTTATTCTGTGATATTGTGCTATCAGATCTGATCATATAATGTGCAAGATGTATTGATAGATGCATATTATGTACACTGTTCTTAAATATTTGTTTTGCTCCAACTATTATTCAAGAACGTGTGTGGGGTGATTGATAAATCTCAAATGTATCTACTTTTCCAAGCACTTTGCTCAATGATTTGCTCCGGAATCTCACCATACTTGGATGAAAACTGCTGAATCTAATGTTGTTTTTAGCAAAGTCTCCTTTTTGTCAAGTTTTCGCAGGAAATAAAATCGGGGAAAAATACCAGGAAAGTTTTTCACGAAAAGAAGGGCCTCGAGCTTTAGATCACGAGAGGGGAGCCACGAGGCTCAAACGAGGCCAGGTGGCGTGCCCTACTTCTTTGGGCGCGCCACCTAGGCCCGTTTGGCCCTCAGTCGTCGTCTCGCCTCCCCCTTCACGTGGTGCCTTATATACTCTAAAAACCTAGTCCCTGGGAGGACACGATGTTTCGCGAAACAGAGTGCCACCGAGACCACGATCTTCGTTTCGGGGGTCAGATTGATCCTGCTCTCCACCCATAGAGATGGATTTTGAGGCTTCTTCGTCATCATCGCCACCGACATCATCACCAACCATCGTGGACTCACTCTCCATCACCACGAGTGAGTAGTTCTCTGTAGGCTTAAGAGGTGGATGGGTTTTGGACGGGATTGATCATGTAATCTTCCATATGTATCGAGATTTTAGGTGTTTGTCTTGAAGATATTCTTGTATGAGTGTTGGTGCATCTTTGCTATGTTTAATGCTTGTTACTGGGGCCTGAGTGACGTGATTTCAGTACTGAACCTATATTTCTTCATCATATATATGAGGTTGGTATTTATCTGCAAAGTGTATTACTTGCTATTATGTTGACCCTGCGAATCCCTAAGGTGTCAGATAGGGAAACCAAGGAGAATATGTGATAGTTCGAGGATTATATGTGTTCATGAATCTTAATGCTTTGTTATGGTCTATTCAAAAGGGTAGACCTTAATTGCTTGTAGTTCCAAGTTGGCCCCGGTAAAATGGGCAAGCAGGACAAAAGATGTTATGCAAATTCTCTTAGTTAATACACATAACTATATTTGGATCATACACCTACACACACAACTGAATTAGAGATGAATGCTATGTTAGTTGGATTACATTACATGATCAATATCATCCAAACATTAACCCATTGCTTACTCATGCTTACGCATTTAGCCACTGAAAGTTTCACATTACTTTTTCCGGTGAAAACTGGAAATCTGCTGCTTTTATTTTACTGTTTATTTTTACTGCTATAAAATCACCACTTGCTTCGTGAGTTTGTTGATATACAAGTGTGATTAAGAGTGATGTCTCCATTGCTAAGGTCTTATTGGTAGTCTTGTGTTTCCCTTGAGTCGAACTATAAATTTGGGTAATACTTCCCATCTAAGATTTCAGCGATCCCCTATACTTGTGGGCATCAGTGATGTGTGTATTAGATGGAGTAGCATGGTTTTAGTGATTAAATAGTGACAAAAAATTCATGATCTATTATGGCTTTGCCTTTTATTTTTCTATCTCACTAGAGATAAAGTGAATGCATGTGCTATGTTCGTCACGTGACAAAAGTGATGATCTTGTTTGTTCAAGATAGCATATTTTATATTCACACATCATGTGAAAGTACTAATGGCTATTCTCTGTTAATTCTTAATACAAGATTGCATGGAGTTTTCCCTTTCTTGTGGAGTATAAGATAGATGTGTTGCATCATCTTTATGTTAGACATCATGCCTATATGAATGCGTATATTATTATTTTGCTCTTCATATCTCATTGATGAATTGCTATTGTCCACTACAACTTAAAAGAGAGGATAGTCAAGTGAACGCATGAACCCCGGTCCACTTTTTATCATAAGAAACACCTTTATATTGCTTTTATCTTACTTTTTATTTGTTGCACTATTTTAATCCGAAAATACAAAAATATTTACTTATCTTATTTGCATCCAAAACCCCAAAAGCAGTCAACCTTTTTGCTTACTTAGTTACTTTATTTTGTCTAGTTTTACTTATTTTATTACTATTTGTGTTATATTTACTTACATGAAACCTTGTGCTTGACAACCACATGGTGGAGTTGGGGACACAAGGCTTTATTTTACTTTGCAGGATTGCTAGAAGAAGAGAGGTAGAGATACCTATTTGCTCAGTTCCCCGAGAGTTCGATATAACCCTCGAGTCACCCTTGTGGGGAAAATTGCTTCCTTAACTGCACACTCTATACTTGGAGTCCCATCGATACCATTGTTCCTATGTAAAAGAAAATAAAGAAAAATAAGAAAGAAAAATTCCTTGACCACTTCAAATTACTTACATGTTTAATGTCCATGGTGGTTTCATTTGTTTTTACACATTGTGATTTATTGTTGAACACTTTTGTAGCGAACAAGAAATGTCACTTCATATGTCATTTGCTTATTTATATTCATTAAAGTTCGAATCATTAACCTTATGTACTAATACTTTTTATATCCAACTAAGAAACAAACTTCAAAGTCCATGTTGGGTTTTTGTCACCTTCATACTCGAGGACGAGCATTGGTTAAGCTTGGGGATGTTGATGTGTGTAAAATGCATATATGCACTTTGTAGTTTATTGCCACATATTCTTACATAATTGCATCTTATATAATGTTATATCCATATTTTATATTGTTTTCGGAGATTTTCTAAACAATCCCCTCTCCGCTGGTTTTAACTCTGTCCGGCAAGAAACACCTTTTGTTAGTATTTTTGTTTTTTTACTTTCCAGGAGCTATGGGACACGAAAAATGGCAAGGTCAGAGGCCACGCTTCGGAATTTTCGAGACAGACAAAATGAGCTAAAGTGGGACACCAGGAGGTCAAGGAGCTGGGAGAGAGACCCAATGGCGTGGCACAGTACCCTGGCCGCGCCACTTGGGGTCTTTCCCCACTCGACCGCCCGATTTAGCTCAATCTTTTGCCCACGGACGTGTTTTGACCTAAAAATGACTATATATACCCCTCTTGGACTTCCTCGGGACATACGAAGGCGGAGATCGAAAACACACAAAAAGAGAGTCTGCTGGCTGCCGACAGAGGAAGATTGGAGGGGAACCGCTGCCGAAATCACCTTCGACCGCCTCTCCTCATTCACCAACACCTCCTCATCAATCTCCATGATGAGAGGGGAGTATTCTACCCCTTGGACAATGGGTTTGTGGTGGTAACTTGATCCAATGTCTCTATGTATGATCATGGTTGAAGTCGATATGTTGTGCCTTATATGATTATAGATCTATCTATGTAATTCCTACGGTGTATATTATGGTGTATGATGATACTTGTTATGCATGTACGACTGTGTTGGAATATTTATGGTTTATCATACTTCAGAGATGCTTCTATGATACATGTTATGGTTTTTATTGTTAATGCCTTGTTTACCTTTGTCATGATGTGCTTGACATCACCAAGTGTAGGTAGATGGGAGATATGTGATCCTTCACACAACAAATAAATCATTGCATCCATGTCTAAAGTGTTTACCATATAGTAGTATTATGTATATAGGTACTAAATGGATGAGTGATAGACGACATATGCATTGAGTGACATGTCAATGCAACACCACATCCTTTATCTGGGCTAAAAAGGGAGGAGTATGGTGTGTGGTGCGACAATAACCAATGTTGTCCTTATGAGGGTGATAGCAGCAACACAAAGGAGTACTTCTTTCAACTACATGTTTTTGGACATGTAGCCATCATAAAACATTACCACTAAACATAACTATTGTGTGTATTTTTTATTATCTATAACATGATTACCACCATAGATTGAGAGAGAGGATTGAATGAACCCATGTCCATTGTTCCTATACTAGAAAACCTTTGGCTTGTTCTCTTGAGTTGAAATAGGATTGGGACACTTTGCATTACTATTTTGTTACACTTATTTTCTTTAATCAAACCAACTTCTACTACTCCCTAAAATTTACTAGTGCATAATCAACTAAAACTTGTGACACTTTAGTTGTAAGGAATATTACCTTTTTCTTCTTGCTCCTGCAGATCAATACCCTACTTCCACATTGAGAGATGCTACAATGATCCCTTGCTCTTGGGGGTTATCAATTACTTTACTATTTATTTAAGTTTTACTAATACAAGGCCTTGTGTTTGAGAACCACACGGTGGAGTTGGGGCACAAGACATTAACTTAGTTTTGTGGTTTGCTGGAATATGTTGGAACAAGGTTGCTACTCACATACCCGAGAGTTTGATATAAACCCTCAAGTCACCCTTGTGTGGAAAATATGCTTGCTACATCACTCTGCCATTGGAGTCCCAACGATTTGGTACACACCTAGATGTTTCCATCAGTGGGCGGTACTACCGGCCCAAGCTAGGGCTAGCCCAAAGGGCAAAAAATCCGACTGCCTTTTAAAGCCTTCTTCCCCCTCTCTGTTTCCTCGCTCTTCTTCCCAACTTTCTCTCAACCATTGTTGAATTTTTGAGAGCTTTCTTTCTCCCCAATCCCTCCATGATTCTTGCATCTATTTGAGAGAATAGAGAAAGGAGATCTAGATCTACAATCCTACCAATAAAAATCCCTTCTTTGTGAGGGAATCCCTAGACCTAGATCTTGGTGAAATTTGATGATCTCCACTTGTGTTTTTCCTCTTTTACCCCAATTAATAGCTTTTGTAGATTTGGTGGAATTTGAGAGTGAGGGAATTGTCTTTCGACCCTAGACGATTTGGTGATCTCAGTGGTGTTTTTTGGGCCTCCAATTAAGTTGTGGAGATTCCTCAAGCGTGAGGCCTTTGTGGAGATTTCTTGGGAGCCTCCAATTAAGTTGTGGAGATTACCCAAATCTTTGTGCAGGTACAGTGACCACCCTCAAGGTTCCATAGTGGATTGAGGACTTTCCTTTTCGTGGGAAGGCTCGAGGAGAATACGGTGAGGCCTTCCCGGCTTTTGTGGAGGCTTGTTCCTCCATAGCTTCGAACAGAGAGTAGCATTCACAAAAGTGTAAACTCCGGGATACATCATTGTCTCAACGTGTCTTGGTTATTTCTATGCACAAGCTATTTACTTATGAACTTCACTTTGTGATAGCCTTCGTGCTCGAAGTTATATATCTTGCTATCCAATAGTTGCGTCTTGCCTAGTATAAGTTGTTGGTGAACATAGACGAACCATGATATAGATAGGACTTATGCTTGATAAATTAAACGCTAGTTTTATCCTGCATTAGCTAAGCCCATATCATAAAAGTTTTTAACAGTCTATTCATCCCCTCTAGACGACATCCGTATCCTTCCAAGAGGACTTGTGCAGTGGCAGCGGGGAAGTCTCTAAGGTTGCCCTAGGTGAGTCGACGTGTGAGTTGTTAGGCGTACTTGATTACTTGGTAGTACAAACTAATGGTGCAGAGGTGTATGCTTGGGTGGGGCTTGGAACTAATCAAGTTGTTCATATGGGATTTTAGAGGAAGTGGCATATATAATGGAAAATGGAACCCTTTTTGACATGTTGAGCCTGTAAGTGACCGGTCTTTTTAGATTTTGCTTGCTTAAGAAGTCATTATATGTCTTGAAGTAGTCCACAAGGCATTAACATCATCATTTTGATGTTTATGTGAGCTCTTATGGTTTTGAAATAAGTATTTCTTTGACCATTTTTGATGCTTATGCCAACTCTCATGGATTTGAGATAAGTACTTGACCATTTGTTATATTTGTTCATAACTAAAATTCATGTGCTTGAGCAGGTACCATCAAACTCAGTCGAGCTCCCACATGGATTCGTTTAGGTATTTTTATTTTGCGAAACACAATCCATCTAGGTTATTATTG
>NC_061508.1:146522580-146592597 GCF_022539505.1 Lolium rigidum | reverse complement strand
GTGATTACATGATCTCATGGTCGAAAGGACTAGGTAACTATGTATTGAAAGCTTATAGCAAATAACTTAATGACGTGATCTTATGCTATGCTTAATTGGGTGTGTCCATTACATCATTCATATAATGACATAACCTTGTTATTAATAACATCCAATGTTCATGATCACGAAACCATGATCATCTATTAATCAACAAGCTAGTTATACAAGAGGCTTACTAGGGACTCCTTGTTGTTCACATAACACACATGTATCAATGTTTCGGTTAATACAATTATAGCATGGTATGTAAACATTATCATAAACACAAAGATATATAATAATCATTTATTATTGCCTCTTTGGCATATCTCCAACAAGTGCTATCGTTATGTTCTAACCTTCACGCAGCATGATCCGAGTAGATACGGGTATATCTATTTCATGAAACATAAATCCGAAACTTTCGAGAAGTTTAAGGAATTCCAAAGTGAAGTAGAAAATCAACGTAACAAGAAGATTAAATTTCTACGATCCGATCGCGGAGGTGAATATCTCGAGTTATGAGTTTGGCATGCATTTAAAGAAATGCGGAATACTTTCACAATTGACACCGCCGGAACACCTCAACGAAACGGTGTGTCCGAACGTCGTAATCGAACTCTCTTAGATATGGTTCGTTCTATGATGTCTCTTACTGATTTACCTTTATCATTTTGGAGTTATGCATTAGAGACAGCCGCATTCACTTTAAATAGAGCACCATCAAAATCCGTTGAAACGACACCGTATGAATTATGGTTTAATAAGAAACCTAAGCCGTCGTTCCTTAAAGTTTGGGGTTGCGAAGCCTATGTAAAAAAGTTACAACCGGACAAGCTAGAACCCAAAGCGTGAGAAATGCGTCTTCATAGGATACCCTAAGGAAACTATAGGGTACACTTTCTATCACAGATCCGAAGGCAAAATCTTTGTTGCTAAGAACGGAACCTTTCTTGAGAAAGAATTTCTCACTAAAGAAGTGACTGGAAGAAAAGTAGAACTCGATGAGATTGATGAATCTTCACTTGTTGATCAGAGTAGCGCAGTACCGGAAGTTGTTCCTGTGCCGCCTACACCAGCAACAGAGGAAGCTAATGATAATGATCATGAAACTTCGAATGAGATAGCTACTGAACCTCGCAGATCGACAAGGGAACGTGCCACTCCAGATTGGTATGATCCTTGTCTAAATGTCATGATTGTGGACAACAATGATGAAGACCCTGCGACGTATGAAGAAGCGATGATGAGCCTAGTATTCCAACAAATGGCAAGAAGCCATGAAATCCGAAATGGGATCCATGTATGATAACAAAGTGTGGACTTTGGTAGACTTACCCGATAGCCGCAAGGCCGTCGAGAATAAATGGATCTTCAAGAGAAAAACAAGATGTCGATGGTAATATTATCGTCTATAAAGCTCGACTTGTCGCAAAGGGTTTCCGACAAATTCAAGGTGTTGACTACGATGAGACTTTCTCACCCGTAGCGAAGCTAAAATCTGTGAGGATTTTGTTAGCAATAGCTGCATTTTTCGATTATGAGATTTGCGTATGGATGTCAAAACGGCGTTCCTTAATGGAGACATTGAGGAAGAGTTGTATATGGTACAACCCAAAGGTTTTGTCGATCCTAAAAATGCCGACAAAGTATGCAAACTTCAGACGTTCAATTTATGGACCGAAGCAAGCATCGAGAAGTTGGAACCGACGCTTTGATAAGGTGATCAAAGACTTCGGTTTATACAGAGGTCATGGAGAGGCCTCGTATTTACAAGAAAGTGAGTGGGAGCTCAGTAGCATTCCCGATATTATATGTAGATGACATATTACTGATTGGGAATGATATAGAACTATTAAGCAGAGGTAAAAGGTTATTTGAATAATAGTTTTTCAATGAAAGACCTTGGTGAAGCATCGTATATATTAGGCATCAAGATTTATAGAGATAGATCAAGACGTCTAATAGGGCTATCACAAAGTACATACCTGGACAAGATTCTAAAGAAGTTTAGAATGGACGAAAGTAAGAAAGGATTCTTACCTATGTTACTGTGCAAGGTCTTGAGTAAGACTCAAGGTCCGGCTACGTGCAGAAGAAAGAGAAAGGATGAGTCGATCCCCTATGCCTCGGCAAGTAGGCTCTATCATGTATGCCATGCTATGTACTAGACCGGATATAGCACATGCTGTTAGTTTAACTAGCAGATATCAAAGTGATCCAGGAATGGAACACTGGACAGCGGTCAAGAATATCCCGAAGTACTTGAAAAGAACTAAGGATATGTTTCTTTGTTATGGAGGTGACCAAGAGCTCGTTGTAACAAGTTACACCGATGCAAGTTGGAACACTGATCCTGATGACTCTAAGTCACAATCTGGGTACGTGTTTATATTGAATGGTGCTGCAGCAAGCTGGGCAAGCTCGAAGCAGTGCACGGTGGCGAAGTCTTCAACAGAATCGGAGTACATAGCGGCTTCAGAGGCTTCATCAGAAGCGGTATGGATGAAGAGGTTCATTGTAGAGCTCGGTGTGGTTCCTAGTGCATTGGACCCACTAGTCATCTACTGTGACAACATGGGTGCCATCGCCAATGCACAAGAACCAAGGTCACACAAGAGGCTGAAGCATATCAAGCTGCGTTATCATTCGATTCGCGAGTACATCGAAGATGGAGAAGTAAAGATTTGCAAAGTACACACCGATCCGAATGTAGCAGATCCGTTGACTAAAGCTCTCCCTAGGGCAAAGCATGACCAACACCGTAATGCCATGGGTGTTAGGTACCTTACAATGTAATCTAGATTATTGACTCTAGTGCAAGTGGGAGACCGTTGGAGATATGCCCAAGAGGCAATAATAAAAGTGGTTATTATATATCTTTATGTTTATGATAAATGTTTATATACCATGCTATAATTGTATTAACCGAAACATTGATACATGTGTGTTATGTAAACAACAAAGAGTCCCTAGTAAGCCTCTTAACTAGCTTGTTGATTAATAGATGATTAGTTTCATAATCATGAACATTGGATGTTATTAATAACAAGGTTATATCATTATATGAATGATGTAATGGACACACCCAATTAAGCGTAGCATAAGATCACGTCATTAAGTTATTTGCTATAAGCTTTCAATACATAGTTACCTAGTCCTTTCGACCATGAGATCATGTAAATCACTTATACCGGAAAGGTACTTTGATTACATCAAACGCCACTCGCGTAAATGGGTGGTTATAAAGGTGGGATTAAGTATCCGGAAAGTATGAGTTGAGGCATATGGATCAACAAGTGGGATTTGTCCATCCCGATGACGGATAGATATACTCCGGGCCCTCTCGGTGGAATGTCGTCTAATGTCTTGCAAGCATATGAATAAGTTCATAAGAGACCACATACCACGGTACGAGTAAAGAGTACTTGTCGGAGACGAGGTTGAACAAGGTATAGAGTGATACCGATGATCAAACCTCGGACAAGTAAAATATCGCGTGACAAAGGGAATTGGTATCGTATGTGAATGGTTCATTCGATCACTAAGTCATCGTTGAATGTGTGGGAGCCATTATGGATCTCCGCATCCCGCTATTGGTTATTGGTCGGAGAGAGTTCTCACCCATGTCCACATAGTTCACGAACCGTAGGGTGACACACTTAAGGTTTGATGTTGTAATAGTAGAACTTGAATATGGAATGGAGTTCGAAGTATTGTTCGAAGTCTCGGATGGGATCCCGGACATCACGAGGAGTTCCGAATGGTCCGGAGAATAAGATTCATATATAGGAAGTCATATTCCAAGTTTGGAAATGATCCGGTGCATTTATGGAAGGTTCTAGAAGGTTCTAGAAAAGTCCGGAAGAAATCACTAAGGAAGGAGGAGTCCCGGAGGGACTCCACCTCCCCATGGCCGGCCAACCCTAGAGGGGGGAGTCCAAGGTGGACTCCACCAAGGGGGCCGGCCACCCCCCTTCATGGAAGGGTGGGAATCCCACTTGGGTGGGAGTCCCACCTTGGGTAGGTTTCCCTACTACATGGAAGGTTCTTGTGTTGGGGTCTTATTCGAAGACTTGTAGTCCAACACTTGGGGTTCCACCTATATAATGAGGGGCATAGGGGAGGGGCCGGCCACCACAAGCCACTCAAGCTGGCCGCACCCCATAGTGGCCGGCCACCCCTCTCCCAAACCCTAGCCGCCCCTCTCCTCCACCTCTCCCGCACGCTTAGCGAAGCTCCGCCGGAGTTCTCCATCGCCACCGCCACCACGCCGTCGTGCCGCCGGAGTCAAGGAGGAGCTACTACTTCCGCTGCCCGCCGGAACGGGGAGAAGGACGTCGTCTTCATCAACACCGAACGTGTGACCGAGTACGGAGGTGCCGCCCGATCGTGGCACCGTGATCAAGATCTTCTACGCGCTTTTGCAAGCGGCAAGTGATCGTCTACCGCAGCAACAAGAGCCTCATCTTGTAGGCTTTGGAAATCTTCAAGGGTGAGTCTCGATCATCTCCTCGTTGCTCCCATCTTCTAGATTGCATCTTGGCTTGGTTTGTGTTCTCGCGGTAGGAAATTTTTTGTTTTCTATGCAACGTATCCCTACAGATGACACACTCGCCAAGTCTAGCTTACCATCCAACCAAGCCGGAGAGAAGACACCGTGCCTACTATGAAAGGAGCAGACATGGGACAGTAGCTGAAGAAAACGAACTTCTCAGAGGAGTGCGCCAAAACGACCTTGTCGCCCTCGCGACACAAAGTCGATGCCCTAGCGAGTGAAATTGGCTCTCCCATGTACTGGACCGTTATCCTTGCCCATCGAGGGGAAAACTCAAAGGGTGGCCCGACTACACATCTCCTTTTTTTACAAAATTTGAATTCAGCATTTAAAGTTTCAAAGAAATCTGAAAAAAAATCTGAATGTAGCCAATGCCACTGTGCAAAATTTCAGGATGAAATACGTTATATTAGTTATATATTAGGTGCTATACAAAAATAACAATTCTAACAAATGTTGGAGGTTTCAAAATTTGTACTGTTCACGTTTTTAGATCCATCGATTTTTCAATTTTACACAGCCCAAAATACCGAGTCCGTCGTATTGCTTTTTTTTCACAGTCGTAGAGTACATCATTATCTACCTATAGAATTCTTGTTCCTAATTTTTTGAAACTACAAAATACCATTACAATTTTTTTTCTCAGTTCATGTCTGCTCCCAAGCTACAAAATGCCACACTCCCCATCGAGGCCCCTTGCTACCTTGCCCCTCCAAAGCTACATTTTTTCTTAGACCGCGAGTCCTACCCGCGACGCCATCAGCTGGATGGGTGATGGCGCTTGGAAGGCTACGAGGAGAGAGATGGGGCGACAGTACCTGTACTGCTCCGTTCAGACCAAGTGAGCACTCCGTTGTACTCTGCTAATTGACTAATTAAGTATTTATTAAGACTAGCCAAAATAGGAGTATTATAGGTAGTATCATGCATGTCATGTAGGCAAAAATCTTATGTGGCACATCAATTAATAAGGAGAGAGATGATAGTAGTATCATAGGTAGATACAATATCATAGCACGTAAAACTAGAAAATTTAGTGATAAACACATCATGTACACTTATTTGCATTGAGATTCTACAAAACATTAAATATGATGAAACTATGATACTAATAGTACATAATACTATGCATTGAAGGTGTTGTATCATAAACTAGTATCATATGCATGATACTAGTCTATGATACTTCCTATCGTGACTAATCTAAGGTATGAAATCGAGAGTGAAAGTGGCCACGAACACTGCTACTCAGACTTTCCTGACACAATTATCCATGATTTTGAGCCACAACATGTACGTACTGGTTGAAAATGAGTGACCTGTGTTGGTCCTATTTTGGTGTTTGCTGGCAGACTGGCAACAAGCCTCATTTGGACTCTCTCAATATTTGGATCACAACATGGCCGTTATTTCTAAGCTTGAAGTTAATCGAGAGAAGTTTTGATTTAAGTATACATTTGTGTCATGGTATCATACTATCTTCAAAGTATCCATTTTTGTTCAATCAATCGAGAGAAGTTTTGATCACAACATGACTGATCTATTTTTGTTTTCATTGGTATTTTTGCTAAAAAAATTTACCATGCAGTGATGCAGATAGTATAACAAAGAATAGTTCATACCCAAGGTATGTGAGCTTTATGAGGAAATTAACATATTTTTTCTAGAACAAAACAGCACTGCATCCCATGATTTTGTTCAGTAATATTTTCTTGTTTTGTGGAATTTATTTTGTGGATACATGGATTGTATTTTAAGAAAATTATTTCACTATGGTTGTCTGTCTCATATTGTATTTGAATATATCCTTAACTATCTTAACATGTGAGTTTAACAGAGGTGGATTTTTCAAATTACAGCCTTGTTGTTTTGGCTTAACATGAAAGGGGTTACACTAGTAGAAAAAGAGCCTTTAGTCCCGATTCATAAGGGGCTTTAGTCCCGGTTGCGCAACCGAAACTAAATACCCAAGACTAAAACTCACCCCCTTTAGCCCCGGTTGCTTACGAACTGGGACTAAAGGTCCATCCAACAGCGGCGGACGGGGCAAAAATGCCTCCAGATGAAAAAAAATCATTTTATTTTTTCTAATTTTTTTTCCACTCTTTTTTTTTCTTTTTTTTCAGAATTTCTATTATTTCAGTTATTTCTTAGTTTAGTCTCTAACTACACTTATCTTTAGTCAAATTACTTACTCGTGGTCAAACTTCTCGCTCGGTCACCCATCCTTCCACTACTCTAGCACTAGCACGCTTACCTTCTAAATTTCATCCCGTCCCGCATCCAAGCATCCAAGTGCTTCCCGCGCATGTATGTGATACGAGTATCATATCAATTCTATTAACATGTTGATTGATGTCACATTTCTTTATTGTTTTAATTTTAAATAATTCTTTTAATAAACAAAAGTAATGATGTAATAATAATCTTGAATAAATAAATAAACATTAACTGTTTAATGTGTATTATTTTTAATTTTTTTAATTTTTTAAATATTTATTTTTTTGCCAAACCTAAAACCTAAAAATATGAAAAATTGGGTAAAAGTGATAGTAATCTTTATGCAGGATGCAATTATTAATTTTAATTTTTTGAAAAATAAAAAAATGTAAAATTCATAATTTATAGCGAAAACTAAAATCTTCCTGTTTTCATATTTTCATTTGGAATTTTGAGAATCTAAAAATTGGCTAACCTGAGGTAAACCCGTTGATATATTATACGTTTTTTCCGACGTTGTATGCAAATGCGGTTTTACCATTTTTCAAACTTTTTTTGCAAAAAAATCAAAATTCAAATTTCTTACTTTTCCCTAATAGTAGATTCCGTAACATACATGAATCTCAAAAGATTTTATTTTTTGCACTTTCTATCATTTTTATTTTATATTTTACAAAGCAAAAAAGGAGATCCACGGGGGGGGTGAAGGGTGAGTGGGGAGTAAAATCCCGAAAAAACCTTTAATCCTGGTTGGGGACACCAACTGAGACTAAAGGGTAGACCTTTAGTTCCGGTTGGGGATAGGGCTATGGCTGCGACCGGCGCATGCCTCTTTAGTCTCGGTTGGTAGAGGTCTACCCTTTAGTCCCGGCCGGACCATTAGTCTCGGATGGTGTTACTAACCGGGACTAAAGACCCCATTAGTTTCGGGTTAAATTATTTGGAGACTAATAGGGTGGTATGGAAGCCCTTTTTCTACTAGTGTTATTATATCTAATACATGGCAAACATAGGGAAGTTTGGCTGTCAATATGGATCACGGTTGGTTCGGTTTTTGATTAAGCTGATGCTTCCAAGGTCCAACAATCACCAGAAACCGCTGAATTAGAGAATGTATTGAAGCATCACGGTTTGTGCATTTGAGTTGCAAGTTGGCTTGCAACTGAGATTTTTTTCCGGTTAAAACTGAGGTTGCAACTACAAAAATGCCTCCGAGCCATTATATTTGCTTTGTGATTCATGCTATTGTAACTGAGATTCAATAACGTTATTGTACTGAGAACGAACTTCGTTCTCAAATAGACTAAGCCCCAGAAAGACCCTAATAAAGAAGATTGCATGTATCAAGCGATGATGAACACGAGGTTGCTTCCTCGAAAGAAAAGCTTTACCTAGGAACATAATCCATATGAATGCTGCAAGGTGGGCGCTCAGGTGAAAAGAGGGCAACGAACCCCAAAAAAAATACAGTAGTAAGATTCGCACTGAACCAATATGTACAATGAGAAGACACAACAAAGCCACAACCCTGAGGTGTTGCAGCAAGCAACTGGAGGTCAGGGAGTCAGGAAGCCCTTCTTGATTTCACATGCAGCTTCTCGTGTTCCCAGCCAACAACCTGCGTGCACGTAAAAATATTCTCTTACGGCCGCCGAGAGAACACATCTCTTCATGATGGTGTTGTTCTTCAGATACTCCTGCGGCAGTGATCAGAGACGGGCCGCAAAACTGTGACAATCGAGCTCGGGTGATCTCGACGACTCAGAACCAGATGATTTCGTCCGGCACGGCCTCGAACCTCGCCTTCTTCTGAAAAAGGAAGTCAGGAAAACAAATCAGCACACCTTCTGAAAAAGGAAGTCAGGAAAACAAATCAGCACACCAAGTGTTCAGAAAGATTCAGACACCAGGTAGTTGGTTCAGTTGGACAGATTATCATGCCATTATCTCTAGGTAAGATTTGCTGAACAGGAACGGCCGGTACGATTTGCTGCTTCTGCAATCACAAAGTGTTGAGTAGTATTTGACTTTATAGATTTGCTTTCTGCTCATGGCTTTGTGGTCGCGGCAGCTTTTGAGGTTTTGCTTGAAACAGAAGCTACCTCTCCATCGTGAATCTATGATTGTCCGGCCAGACCAACAATCGCATGCGTTGATTTTTGTTGCAACAAAAAGATGAACAGTTCATGCTTGTTCCATTCACTGAAATATCTGGTTAGCTAGTCGAATCAAATGGTGCCTAATTCTCAAAACGTTTCTAGTACATCTGAACATGTGGGAACACTAGCCAGCCGGTGCATAGATGTGTAAGGCAATTGCCCATGGGCTATCTAATGTTGCGTCGCAACAGAAAAAAGTAATGTGATGTCCCACGAAAACAGAAGAACTGATTTCGGGTCACATCTTAGACATCAAGACAATGCAAGAGTGATATGGGAATCTTGAAATACTGCACCATATATGTCTCTATATATGGAAGAATAGAGACATTTCCCCTGTTACTAAATATAATACGTTTTGACAGTTTAATTTGGGCTGCCAAGGAGCGGTGGTATGTCAACTCTTGTGAAGCATATGAGATCGATCCAAGACTTGTCGGCCCTATATTCGGTCGATCGCAGCATGAAAATTATAGCAAGTGCACTGTTTTATACTTGGACGCGATGCTAGCTGTATGTACCCATGAACCATGAATGCCACCGAAGCTTCTGCGTACAAGCTAGCTAGTGGATCAAGTCCACGCTTGCAATAAAACCTATCTTTAGGAAATCAGCACGAGCCAATGCCTCGATCGGTTCACGCAGGTACGGTGGTTGGCTTAGTTTATCTTCTGGCTTACAAGTAGTTTGCTTAGTTCCGCACATTTCAGTATCTAACCACGTGCTTCGCACGTACGCTAGAACTTACTTGCTGATGTCACCTCGTTAAAGTCTCCTCTTGCTCTCGAGAAGCCGTATAATAATCAGTTAATCACACATGCCTAATGGTCAACTTCCAATCTCGGAATGGCCTCAGCTTTGCCGAATGCGCTCACCGGCGGACAAGAGAAATGGAACGCAAACCATTCTCCTCCTATCGGCTATGGCGTGAATGAAATAGGTGGATTTTCTAAAATGAGGAGCTAACTTTTGAAGGTCTGGTCATGTGTATTCGAAACAAGGATTTGGGTACCGGTAAGAAAAATCTCGGTAGGGGGCAAGATTTCCGGTAACCGTGGTTACTACAGATAACGAGTCAAATACTGGACAAGATTCTCAAACAAAATTTGAATTTCTAACTCAACAGTGTCTAAATATTTTGAATATAATGTTTGGACGAAACGAAAGCGAAAGTTCCTGTCAAATGGGTTGGGGCATGGTCGCTTAGCAGAGGGGAAACACATATGGTTTAGGTTTGACTAACAAATTCATTTACCAAAATTGAAACCAAATTGTATTTGGGTCATGAGATTGTTTGCCCGGCAAATTCATTTACCAGAAGGGTGGGAATTCCGATTATCAGCCGATAACCACGGTATTTCACTTGGTAACCAAATCCCTGATTCGAGATGAAGCGGCCCTATGGAACATGGTTAGAGCGAAGATCCCCTTTGATCCGGGTTAAGTTATATCTGGTTGTTTTTTTCCTGTTGTTTTTCTTCTAGGATGACTTGGCATTTGTCTTGTTTTTCTACCCTCTTTTCCGTTATGGAAAAAAATCTTATATCCAATCTATGAATTTAGGAGCTATCCTGGTATCAATAAAAAAAACTTCAAAAGTTATTCTTTTTTTCGATAAATGACGTTTTACTACTCAAAAAGTTTTAAGCATTACACTCAGCCTCTGCATAACCAGTCAAAAGTTGTTCTTGGTAACAAAAAACAGAAAAAAAACAAAATAAAGCTATTAAACTATGCACCTATGGACCAAAACATCACCTTCTACTTGTGAAACATTCAAATATGTACAGAGCCTAGGACATGGACTTGCAGGAGGCAGAAAGACCATTACACACCAGCTAGATAGTAACCAAGTCCAGGAAGATCCACGGTACCAGTACCACTATGTACGTACTCAAAACGACGATCGATTTAAGGCTTTCAAAGCCGACAACACGGATGCTACACCGGCCAAGACGACCCATAGGCGAACCACTCGCTCACCTGCGCTTCAATGGCCAACACCCTGAAACGGACCCCCATTATTTGCTCCTCTTGAATTTGAGATTGTTGGGGATGACCGACCATGTCACACAGCAAGTACTACTCCTGCTAACCAACCGATCCTGACCCATGATACCTGTGTCCCCCCAAACTGTATGATGCATGGCCACATCACCCAAACTGTTCTTGGCTAGCAGCCTACGACGCGTTGCCTCTTCTCGTTTTCTTTGTCAACAATTTGCTTGCACTTTAGTAGTGGAACGGAAAGCTACCGCACGTCCGATCAATCTCCACTTTGCACCGCCCGTTACCCAACCATGCACGTGGAGCACTACTCGACTTCCCGATCAACAAGTTGGATATGGGTTGGAGAAGTCAACGGATCATGCACATGCATGACAGGAATCGGGATGACACTTTCATCCAGCATGGTGCTAGACTGGTAGCTAACTGATTCGGCATCGTCTTTCTCGTTGGAGGTGTCATCGAGGTTCCCCTCCGCCTACCATTCCCCTGTTAATTTCTCGGGTGAAAACCATATCCCTCTTGAAATGGGCGGTGGTTACGCCTTAGTGTGGTGTCCTTCTTGAAGGCGCTGCTTTGGGTAAAGGGGAGGCGATGTGTTTGTCTATGTCCAGTAGTTCGATAGCGGCTCGATCCATTAGCGGCATCCTCCTACGGTTCTCCGGTGATGGTGCCATGCCCTATGTTTGCCGATTTTCCTTTTTGATGCACAAGATCATTACGTCAGACCTGGTGAGCGCTCGTGACCGGTGGTGGTGTTGTTCTGGTGGTGAGCTTGGCCGGTCTTGGTGGTCCTCCTTTGTCTCTCCTTCTTGGCATCAATGGTTTCGGTTTCCGTTTAAGCTCTAGGGGGGAGTGACTCCGGCAGACGGTGCGGCGTCCTTCGAATCAGGGCGAGAGAGCAGTGGCTCTCTTCGGCTTCGAAGATGGATCGTGACATTTTGCTTCTCAAGTAAATGCGGGCTGGATTCTCTTCGACGACGAGTTCCACTCCATGCTTGCTCTCGTTCGCCTCTTGTGTGTGGCTTCACTGCATTCAAGCCTTGTGTGTGTCATGTGTTTTCTTAGTTTGCTTGTGTGTGTTGTTATCTTGTAAGCTGATCACTCAGGATCTTGTGTGCTTTGCCGTTCTTGGCTTTACTAATTTAGAGTCTGGGCACTTTGTCCCTTGAGTTTAAAATTCGGCATGGCCACTAACAAACAAAACTGAAACTAGCTGCTCGATACGATCGACAGTCCCAACGACTGATTTTGTATGCGCGATATGCATGATTAATGGCATCGTGGAACGAATCTTGCGATGCGTGGTAGGGAAACAGAGCAAATAATCGCGGGAAAGAGTTGTTTGATTACCTCTTTCTTGCCGCCGGCAGCGGCGTGCTTCTTGTCCGAGGAGGCGAGCGCCGGCATCGGCAGGGGAAGCGGCACCAAGGGCGTGGCCGGCGCGGAGCAGTGGTCCCTGGCGACGCATAGCTGCATGATCCTCTCGGCGGCTTGGGCGGCGTCGCCGCGGCTCTCCTCTAAGAGCCGCGCCACGTCGGCCTTGGGCAGCCGCATCCGCAGCCGCACCGCGCCGTCCGCCGCGGCCTCCACCGAGGAGCACCGGGGAGACGCCGCCATCATCGCGGCGGCCACGTCGGAGGCCGACCGGCGCGTCGACGACGACAGCATGAGCTTCTCGAGCCGCTCCCCGGCGCCGCCCACGTGGAGGAGCGGGCCCGACCACGTCCTGCGCGGCGCGCGGGCCAGCCGGGGCAGCGCCACCAGGAAGTAGAGCCGCCCGGGCTTGAGCGGCGCGTCGTCGTCCAGCGGCCGCGCCCGCACCCCGAGCCGCCGCACGTCCTCCGACTCCAGCAGCTGGTGCCCCGGGTGGTCGCGCAGCGCCGCGGCCGCCGCCGCCGGCGGGCGGTACTTGTACGTCGTCCCGTCCACCGTCATCACCCGCGCCGTCCGCCGCCGCCTCCCGCCGATGGCGTTGCCCATGATCAGCTCGATCGTCCCCAGGCACACTTGTGTACCTAAAGCTGTGAGTTTTGATTCTTCTTTCTCGAGCGAGCTACCGAGAGTACATAGTTTGCACGTAGCTAGGAGGAGGATAGGAACGGAGATTGATAAGCGTGAGGTCAGGACTGAGGAGGCAGCTAAGCGGAGAGGAAATATAAAGGGTGTGTGCATGTGAATATGTGAGGTGAGCAAATCAAATCAAATGGCTTCGGAAATTATGGGCCTGTTTAGTGCGACATGCTGGTACGTGGGTGCGTCCAAATCATTGCGTTCGCGATCCGTGAGCAGTACAGGTCGCTCCACTGGACACGAACATCATTGGTAATGGAAGATTCAGCACCACCAGTATTATCAGCAAGGGCCAATCCGGCCATGTGCGACGGCCGGCCTTATCGGACAAGTGTTGTGCTACGTTTTGATGTATCCAACCTCTCAATCGTGCAAGCTGTGCTATTACCTTATTTTGCAAATACTAGGCGACCATTTCTGAAAATTAGTAGGTGCATCCTCGACAAACGGTCTCCGATTGCTCACAAACATCGGTTAAAAAACCTCCGTCTCATAAAGGATTCATTAGATTTATAATACTTCCTCCTAAAAAAGTTTCACAACATTTTCTAGATACGGATGAATCTATAGCTAAAATATGTCTATATACCTCCGTATCTAGACAAAGTTGTGAATCTTTTTTTACGAAACGGAGGGAGTAGTATAAAATTGGATGTATCTAGACATTTTTTTACCGAAGAAAATGTCCGATCTACTAATCATCATCAATAACAAGGTTCAAAGAACATCAAAAGTAACAAAAATTATAAACATGTATTGGAACATCTAGCGAAGAGTACGAGCATTAGAGCGAGTGAAGGCGCGCTGCCGTCCTCGTCCCTCTATCACCGGAGCCGGGCATAGTTTGTTGAAGTAGAGGAACAACCAACGCCAATGATGAGAATCGTAGATCGAAAGAGTCAAACTTGTAACCACACCGACGAACATGAACACCGACTAGATTTCGGGAGATCTGCCGGACACAAAACTCCATGCGCCCTCCACCGGCGCTAGTCGCACCACCAAAGCGAGGACAGTGCGGGGAGCACCTTATTTTGCCATCAAGATGTAGCTGCCACCTCATCATGCCAAAGAAGACAATAAAAAACAACCTAAAAATAGAACGGGAAACCTCCCGCCAGCGAGAGGCCGTGGTCTGCTACACCTCCAAGACCCTAAGGCCACCAGAGGCAAAGCAAACCGCCTGCATCACCGGTGAGGGACGAAACCCTAGATGGATTTCACGGATCGCGTCTCTCCTTGAGTCGTACGCTACGTGTCAGTTCGGTGATGTTCCGGGTCACTATTAATAGGTTACATATATTGATACATGCATAACACCAGCAAGAGTTCATGTAGCAAGTGGAGGAAGTATTGCTTGCAACAAGCTCTTGCCAAATGTGGCCTGGTATAACCAAAGCCACAAGTTCACTATTGGTCTCAAAGTTCTACCATTGACATCATCTTGCCTTGGATTGGCTTGAAAAACTGAATAATGGTAAAAATGTGGGTATCCAAACAAGATGGTGTTCGCATCACACCTTGAGGAATGCAACCAAACCTTGACACTTATACTGCCATATCAGCTACCAGCTTGCAAGGTTAGATTGAGAGTAGAGAAGTATGACATATTTTGGAATTATTCAACGTATATGTGGACAAATCGGTTTCAGACAGTTCACCACCTCTTGAAGTGCAGACAATGCTCCAATGGCACACAATACTCTTTGGTGAGCCTCACTCTCTCCCTCCACATCGCAGGTATGTCCAACACATTCTTCTTCTTCCTAGTACCAAACTAATGGATGTGAAGCCATATCATTATGCTCCGTACTAGAAGATTGAGATAAAGGAACATGTGATAGAAATGCTCACTAGAGGTGTTACTGAGGAAACACAAGTTCATTTGCATTGCGAGTGTTGTTACTGAGCAAAAAGCATGGCACTTGACGTTCTTGCGTTGAGTCCCGAGCTTGGAACAACATCAAACTCAATTATAAATACACAATGCTAGTTCTTGATGAGTTGCTCAACAAGCTAGCAGGATCCTAGTGGTTCACAAAACTTGACATGTGATCTGGTTATTGATACGTCCCAAACGTATCTATAATTTCTTATGTTCCATGCTAGTTTTATGACAATACTCACATGTTTTATACACACTTTACATCATTTATACGTATTTTCCGGCACTAACCTATTAACGAGATGCCGAAGCGCCAGTTCCTGTTTTGTGTTGTTTTTGGTTTCAGATATCCTACACAGGAAATATTCTCGGAATTGGACGAAACGAACGCCCAGGGTCTTATTTTTCCACGGAGCTTCCAGAAGACCGAAGAGGGTACGAAGTGGGGCCACGAGGCGCCCTAACCATAGGGCGGCGCGGCCAACATGGGGCTCGCGCCGGCCTATGGTGTGGGGCCCCCGTGCCTGCTCTGACTCCGCCCTTCCGCCTACTTAAACTCTCCGTCGCGAAAACCCTATTACCGAGAGCCACGATACGGAAAAAGTTCCAGAGACGCCGCCGCCGCCAATCCCATCTCGGGGGATTCAGGAGATCGCCTCCGGCACCCTGCCGGAGAGGGGAATCATCCCCCGGAGGATTCTACATCACCATGATCGCCTCCGGATTGATGTGTGAGTAGTTCATCCTTGGACTATGGGTCCATAGCAGTAGCTAGATGGTTGTCTTCTCCTCATTGTGCTATCATGTTAGATCTTGTGAGCTGCCTATCATGATCAAGATCATCTATTTGTAATGCTACATGTTGTGTTTGTTGGGATCCGATGAATATGGAATACTATGTCAAGTTGATTATTGATCTATCATATATGTGTTGTTTATGATCTTGCATGCTCTCCGTTGCTAGTAGAGGCTGCGGCCAAGTTGATACTTGTAACTCCAAGAGGGAGTATTTATGCTCGATTGTGGGTTCATGCCTCCATTGAATGCGGGACAATGACGAGAAAGTTCTAAGGTTGTGGATGTCTTGTTGCCACTAGGATAAAACATCAATGCTTTGTCTAAGGATATTTGTGTTGATTACATTACACACCATACTTAATGCAATTGTCTCGTTGTTTGCAACTTAATACTTGGAAGGGGTGCGGATGCTAACCCGAAGGTGGACTTTCTAGGCATAGATGCATGCTGGATAGCGGTCTATGTACTTTGTCGTAATACCCTAAGTAAATCTCATAGTAGTCATCATGATATGTATGTGCATTGTTATGCCCTCTCTATTTGTCAATTGCCCAACTGTAATTTGTTCACCCAACATGCTATTTCTTACTGGAGAGACACCACTAGTGAACTGTGGACCCCGGTCCATTCTTTTACATCTGAAATACAATCTACTGCAAACTCTATTCTCTGTTGTTCTTCGCAAACAAACATCATTTTCCACACCATACATTTAATCCTTGGTTTACATCAAGCTGGTGAGATTGACAACCTCACGCATTACGTTGGGGCAAAGTATATTGATTGTGTTGTGCAGGTTCCACGTTGGCGCCGGAATCCCTGGTGTTGCGCCGCACTACACTCCTCCACCAACAACCTTCACGTGGTCTTCATCTCCTACTGGTTCGATAAACCTTGGTTTCATACTGAGGGAAACTTGCTGCTGTACGCATCACACCTTCCACTTGGGGTTCCCAACGGGCGTGTGCTTTACGCGTCATCAAGCTAAATTTCTGGCGCCGTTGCCGGGTAGATCAAGACACGCTGCAAGGGGAGTCTCCCACATCCAATCTCTTTACTTTGTTTTTTTCTTGCTTTACTCTACTTTATTTACTGCTTTGTTTGCTTTCTCTATATCAAAAATACAAAAAAAATAGTTACTTGCATTACTTACTGTCTTGTTTGCGTTCTTTATATCAAAAACACACAAAAATTAGTTACTTGCATTTACTTTATTTAGTTTGCTTTATTTACTACTGCTAAAATGGGTACTCCTGAGAACACTAAGTTGTGTGACTTGACAAGCACAAATAATAATGATTTCTTATGCACACCTATTGCTCCACCTGGTACTGCAGCAGAATTTTATGAAATTAAACCTGCTTTACTAAATCTTGTTATGAGAGAGCAATTTTCTGGTGTTAGTTCTGATGATGCTGCTGCCCATCTTAATAATTTTGTTGAACTTTGTGAAATGCAAAAGTATAAGGATGTAGATGGAGATATTATAAAACTGAAATTGTTTCCTTTCTCCTTAAGAGGAAGAGCTAAAGATTGGTTGCTATCTTTGCCTAAGAATAGTATTGATTCATGGACTAAATGTAAAGATGCTTTCATTGGAAGATATTATCCTCCTGCTAAAATTATATCTTTGAGAAGTAGCATTATGAATTTTAAGCAATTGGATAATGAACATGTTGCCCAAGCATGGGAAAGAATGAAATCTTTGGTAAAGAATTGCCCTACCCATGGACTAACTACTTGGATGATCATCCAAACCTTCTATGCAGGATTAAATTTTTCTTCAAGGAACCTATTGGATTCAGCTGCTGGAGGTACTTTTATGTCCATCACTTTGGGTGCTGCAACAAAGCTTCTTGATGATATGATGATCAACTACTCTGAATGGCACACTGAAAGGACTCCCCAAGGTAAGAAGGTAAATTCTGTTGAAGAAACCTCCTCCTTGAGTGATAAGATTGATGTTATTATGTCTATGCTTGTTAATGGTAGATCTAATGTTGATCCTAATAATGTTCCTTTAGCTTCATTGGTTGCTCAAGAAGAGCATGTTGATGTGAACTTCATAAAAAATAATAATTTCAACAACAATGCTTATAGGAATAATTTTGGTAACAACAACTATAGGCCATATCCTTCTAATAATGGTAATGGTTATGGTAATTCTTACAACAATAGTAGGAGTGTACCCTCTGGTCTTGAAGTCATGCTTAAAGAATTTATTAGTACACAAACTGCTTTTAACAAATCTGTTGAGGAAAAGCTTGGTAAATTTAATGTTCTTGCTTCTAAGGTTGATAGTCTTGATGTTGATGTTGATCTTTTAAAACTGAAAGTTATGCCTAATGAAACTAAAGATATTAAGTCATTTGCTACAGCAAATGCTATCCAAGTTCGAATTAATGAAAATATTAGAATGATGGCTGAATTGCATGCTAGGTGAGAAAGAGAAGAAAAACTTGCTAAAGAGAATAATGTAGCTAAAGTTTGGACTATTACCACCACTAGCAATGTTGATGCTTCACATGTTGCTAAACCTCCTACTATCAATGGTAAAATAATTGGTGTTGACAATGATCCCATTGCTTTAGATTATAATGGTTTAGATTTTGATGATTGTCATATCTCTGAAGTTATTAAGTTCTTACAAAAACTTGCTAGAAGTCCTAATGCTAGTGCTATAAATTTGGCCTTTACAAAACATATTACAAATGCTCTCATAAAAGCTAGAGAAGATAAATTAAAACTTGAAACTTCTATTCCTAGAAAGTTGGAAGATGGTTGGGAGCTCATCATTAAGATGAAGGTCAATGATTTTGATTGTAATGCTTTATGTGATCTTGGTGCAAGTATTTCTGTTATGCCTAAGAAACTCTATGATATGCTTGACTTGCCACCATTGAAAAATTGTTATTTGGATGTTAATCTCGCTGATAATTCTATAAAGAAACCTTTGGGGATGATTAATAATGTTCGCATTACGGTTAACAATAACCTTGTCCCCGTTGATTTTTGTTGTCTTGGATATTGAATGCAATGCATCTTGTCCCATTATTTTGGGAAGACCTTTTCTTCAAACTGTTGGTGCTATTATTGATATGAAGGAAGGGAATATTAAGTATCAATTTCCTCTCAAGAAAGGTATGGAACACTTCCCTAGAAAGAGAATGAAGTTACCTTTTGATTCTATTATTAGAACAAATTATGATGTTGATGCTTCATCTCTCGATAATACTTGATTCACACTTTCTGCGTCTAGCTAAAAGGCGTTAAAGAAAAGCGCTTATGGGAGACAACCCATTATTTTACTTCTGCACTTTTGTTTTATATTTGAGTCTTGGAAGTTATTACTACTGTAGCAACCTCTCCTTATCTTTATTTTATTGCATTGTTGTGCCAAGTAAAGTCTTTGATAGTAAGGTTGATACTAGATTTGGATTACTGCGCAGAAACAGATTTCTTGCTGTCACGAATTTGAATAGGCCTCTCTGTAGGTAACTCAGAAAAATTTGCCAATTTTCGTGTGTGATCCTCAGATATGTACGCAACTTTCATTCAATTTGAGCTTTTTCATCTGAGCAAGTTAAGTGCCCCTGAAAAATTCGTATTTACGGACTGTTCTGTTTTGACAGATTCTGCCTTTTATTTCGCATTGCCTCTTTTACTATGTTGAATGGATTTCTTTGTTCCATTAACTTTCAGTAGCTTTGGGCAATGTCCAGAAGTGTTAAGAATGATTATGTCACCTCTGAATATGTGAATTTTTGATTATGCACTAACCCTCTAATGAGTTTGTTTTGAGTTTGGTGTGGAGGAAGTTTTCAAGGGTCAAGAGAGGAGGATGATACAATATGATCAAGAAGAGTGAAAAGTATAAGCTTGGGGATTCCCCCGTGGTTCATCCCTGCATATTTCAAGAAGACTCAAGCATCTAAGCTTGGGGATGCCCAAGGCATCCCCTTCTTCATCAACAACTTATCAGGTCATCTCTAGTGAAACTATATTTTTTTTCCGTCACATCTTATGTGCTTTACTTGGAGCGTCTGTATGTTTTTGTTTTTTTGTGTTTGAATAAAATCGGATCCTAGCATTCTTTGTTTGGGAGAGAGACACGCTCCGCTGTTTCATATGAACACTGGTGTTCTTAGCTTTACTTTTAATGTTCATGGCGAAGGTTGAAACTGCTTCGTTCATTGTTATTTGGTTGGAAACAGAAAATGCTTCATGTGGTAATTAGTATATTGTCTTGAATAATTTGATACTTGGCAATTGTTGTGCTCAAATAGATCATGTTTAAGCTCTTGCATCATGTACTTTGCACCTATTAATGAAGAACTACCATAGAGCTTGTTAAAATTTAGTTTGCATGATTGGTCTCTCTAAAGTCTAGATATTTTCTGGTGAAGTGTTTAAACAACAAGGAAGACAGTGTAGAGTCTTACAATGCTTGCAATATGTTCTTATGTAAGTTTTGCTGTACCGGTTCATACTTGTGTTTGCTTCAAACAACCTTGCTAGCCAAAGCCTTGTACTGAGAGGGAATACTTCTCGTGCATCCAAATCCTTGAGCCAAAACCTATGCCATTTGTGTCCAACATACCTACCTACTATGTGGTATTTCTCTGCCATTCCAAAGTAAATTACTTGAGTGCTACCTTTAAAATTTCATTCCTTGTCTTTGCAATATATAGCTCATGGGAAAATAGCCTTAAAAACTATTGTGGTAAAGAATATGTAGTTTATGTATCTTATTTCTTATAAGTTGCTTGTTGAGCGCTAACCATGTTTCTGGGGACGCCTGATACGTCTTCGACGTATCGATAATTTCTTATGTTCTATGCCATATTATTGATGATACCTACATGTTTTATGCACACTTTATGTCATATTCGTGCATTTTCTGGAACTAACCTATTAACAAGATGCCGAAGTGCCGGTTCTCGTTTTCTGCTGTTTTTGGTTTCAGAAATCCTAGTAACGAAATATTCTCGGAATTGGACGAAACGAAGACCCGGGGGCCTATTTTTCCACGGAGCTTCCGGAAGACCGAAGAACATACGAAGTGGGGCCACGAGGTGGCCGGACCACAAGGCGGCGCGGCCAAGGGGGGCCCGCGCCGCCCGTGGTGTGGGCCCCTCGTATGGCCCCGACTCTGCCCTTCCGCCTACTTAAAGCCTCCGTCGCGAAACCCCCGATGCGAAAAACCACGATACGGAAAACCTTATCGAGACGCCGCCGCCGCCGATCCCATCTCGGGGATTCTGGAGATCTCCTCCGGCACCCTGCCGGAGAGGGGATTCATCTCCCGGAGGACTCTACACCGCCATGGTCGCCTCCGGAGTGATGAGTGAGTAGTTCACCCCTGGACTATGGGTCCATAGCAGTAGCTAGATGGTTGTCTTCTCCTCATTGTGCTTCATTGTTGGATCTTGTGAGCTGCCTAACATGATCAAGATCATCTATCCGTAATTCTATATGTTGTGTTTGTCGGGATCCGATGGATAGAGAATACCATGTCATGTTAATTATCAAGTTATTATACATGTGTTGTTTATGATCTTGCATGCTCTCCGTTTCTAGTAGAGGCTCTGGCCAAGTTTTTACTTTTAACTCCAAGAGGGAGTACTTATGCTCGATAGTGGGTTCATGCTCGCATTGACACTCGGGACAATGGATGAAAGTTCTAAGGTTGTGTTGTGCTGTTGCCACTAGGGATAAAACATTGGCGCTATGTCCGAGGATGTAGTTGTTGATTACATTACGCACCATACTTAATGCAATTGTCTCGTTGCTTTGCAACTTAATACCGGAGGGGGTTCGGATGATAACCCGAAGGTGGACTTTTTAGGCATAGATGCGGTTGGATGGCGGTCTATGTACTTTGTCGTAATGCCCAATTAAATCTCACTATACTTATCATGTCATGTATGTGCATTGTTATGCCCTCTCTATTTGTCAATTGCCCGATCGTAATTTGTTCACCCAACATGCTTTTATCTTATGGGAGAGACACCTCTAGTGAACTGTGGACCCCGGTCCATTCTTTAATACTGAAATACAAATCTGCTGCAATACTTGTTTTATTGTTTTCTCTGCAAACAATCATCTTCCACACAATACGGTTAATCCTTTGTTACAGCAAGCCGGTGAGATTGACAACCTCACTGTTTCGTTGGGGCAAAGTACTTTGGTTGTGTTGTGCAGGTTCCACGTTGGCGCCGGAATCTCCGGTGTTGCGCCGCACTACATCCCGCCGCCATCAACCTTCAACGTGCTTCTTGGCTCCTCCCGGTTCGATAAACCTTGGTTTCTTTCTGAGGGAAAACTTGCTGCTGTGCGCATCATACCTTCCTCTTGGGGTTGCCCAACGAACGTGTGAAATACACGCCATCAACGCCATCAACTATTACACCTTTGTTGAATATCATGTGAGTTGCTATGCATGTTCGTCTTGTCTGAAGTAAGGGTGATTTATCATGATCAAATGGTTTGAGTATGCATATTGTTTGTTAGAGAAGAACATTGGGCCGCTAACTAAAGCCATGAATCATGGTGGAAGTTTCAGTTTGGACATTAATCCTCAATCTCTTATGAGAATATTATCTGTTGTTGAATGCTTATGCATTAAAGAGGAGTCCATTATCTATTTTCTATGTTGTCCCGGTATAGATGTCCTCAAGTTGAGATCTATCAAAAACGAGAAATCAAACGCGATCTATCTCCTTGGACCTTTGTACATGCGGCATAGAGGTACCCCTTTGTGACACTTGGTTGAAACATATGTAATGCAATGATAATCCATGTAAATCCAACCTAATTAGAACAAGGTGCGAGCACTATTGGTATTCTATGCATGAGGCTTGCAACTTATAGGATGTCTTATGCATAACACATATGAATTATTACTACCGTTGACAAAATTGTTTCTATGTTTTCAAAATAAAAGCTCTAGCACAAAAATAGTAATCCATGCTTCCTCTCGCGAAGGGCCATTCTTTTACTTTATGTTGAGTCAGTTTACCTACTTCCTTCTATCTTAGAAGCAAACACTTGTGTCAACTGTGTGCATTGATTCCTACATACTTGCTTATTTGCATTCATCATATTACTTTGTGTTGACAATTATCCATGAGATATACATGTTGAAGTTGAAAGCAACTGCTGAAGCTTATATCTTCCTTTGTGTTGCTTCAAAACTTTCTACTAAGAATTTATTGCTTTATGAGTTAACTTCTATGCAAGTCTTATTGATGCTTGTCTTGAAAGTACTATTCATGAAAAGTTTTTGCTATATGATTCAGTTGTTTAATTATTGTCTTTACCATTGCTTCGAATCACTTCATTCATCTCATATGCTTTACAATAGTATCCTATCTTTCTATTCTTAATAGGTGATCCCATTTTTCTGTACATGCAAGGTATCCACCTCATCATCCACCTCCAAGCAATCATAGCTTGCCACCTAAGATAATTTGCCACCTAATCAAAAGAAGAAAAAAAGCTGCACGATTCTGCACACGTTCGGTTATATGCGTTCAGTTTTCTCTTCTCTTTAAGTCATGCCACCATATTATCCTTCATTGGTTGCATTTATCTTCTATCATCTATATCTAAATAGCTAGCTCCCACTACAAGATTTCTTTGCAAATCTATGAGGCCACGCCACCCTAAAATATTTGACATCATACGTGCTTAATTGAAACTCCACTTGGTTTCCTGCCTTTTATCTTGCGAATTCCTTTCCTTCCATTATTATTCTTCTTCTTCTTTTACATCTTCCTACCATTAGTCAATCGCCCCTCCTTCATACCCCTGCCGCTACATCTTCGATCGTGTCCATTAATCCCCTGGATTAATCCCTTCCGTTTTTCTTTCACGGTTCCGCTCCAACACAGGCGCACAACCTAGAATATGAAACTGACGAATAACTGCAGTGTCCCTCTTAATTCTCATGTAAATGCAGAATAAACTGCTGAAGAAAATTGAATGGCCTTATTTGGCTTTAAATAGACTATTTTGTGCCACTGCTCACACAGCCTCTCCCCCCACCCACGAGCTATTATCTCACTATTCTACACTTTTTCATGAATCCCACACTCAAATTGCTTTTCATTTTATTCAATCGCCAGCGATTGATTTTATCATGGTGGTAGTCGCTTTGCCCACACGGTAAGTTTTATTGTCATTTCTTTGTTACATAGAATTCTCATTCTTCCCTTTAGCATGCAACTTCCCATCTAGCAAGCACCATCCAAAGTAAGGAGAGGCGTGGCAATCAGATTCTGATAAAAAATCATGCGACCAGTACATCTATGATTTACCACGCTTGATGTTGTAAATAACATCCATTTTTTCTGAACAATTTAAGATTTTGTGCATGGCCTAATTATATTTTTTTGTTAGATTAAAAATATTGGTCTTCATATGTTGTTTAATATAGGCATGCAGATATTTCTCAGAAGTATCCAAATGAATTTCCATGGATTTTCTCCATATTTCCCGCTAATGGATTGATGCCGCATGGACCTTTTAAAAAAAGGCAACCAACCCAGACACTAGCACCTGTTGGCATTTTTATAGAAGAAAACTCCTGAGCACCCGCCGAACCCAAGGTTCGAACCCGGGTGGGCAGCGTGCGCTCCCGCACGCCTAGCCACCAGACCGACGGTCTGTTCTCCGCATGGACCTTTTACATAGTACTGATTTCTTATGGTTGTATCAAATGAGTGTTTATGACTCAAGACTATGTTTCCTTAGAAAGGCACGGATAAATCTGCATGAAAGTATAATGTATTTTCTCTCATTTTTTTCTAATGGATTATGCCGTATGGTACTGGCCCTATCTTCTGCCTTCACTGATAGGTGTCTTTTTATTTACATTTATTTTGTTATTTCATGAATGTATTCCGGTCGAATATTTAGTGCATCGACCTGCTGTTTGTTTATAATGTAATGTCTAGATTAACTCAAGTGTGTTTTATCAGCTGTGTTTATAATCCATACTGGAAGTTAGAAAAGAGATGTAGGACTTGGAACAATTTTGAATTTTTGATACTGCAGGCCCAACTCAAAGGCTGCTGCACTTGAAAGACAAGAGTGGACACATTATGTAACTTAAGGAGATCTGTTTTTTGTATTCTCTGTAGATTTTCCTAAGAATTTTTTTTTCATTGTAGATTGTCCTAAGAATATTTAGTTATCTTAAATTAACTTTAGAATCTTCATGTAGGCTATGTATGTTAGCATGTTTTTCAGAAATTGCAATCTACTTATACCTTATAATTCATCGGTGTGGCTTTCGTTGATTGTTGAGATAAAATATGCATAGTCCCCTTAAATATATATTGTGAGAACTTATAAAAAGGCAATATGAAAATGTTCTTAGTAAATGAAAATGACATCGGTTGCCACCTTCAAACATAAAAAAGCTACAATACACCTTTGTCCAATATGGTACAATAAGGACCAATTTAAAAACTGAATTCATTGTCCTATTCTTAGATGTATATCTCTCCAAATTTATTTTCTCATCATCCAACCTATTTCTAGGCACGATTTTCAGAGCAATGTTTGATACTGAATGTTGACTACCCTATTTGACAATATCGTATTCTCTAACTTTAGGAAAATCCAAATACTACCATAGTTGTGCATGCTTTCCATAGAAACTAATTACTAATTTAGGGAATTAATTGTGCGTGCTTATCACAGATACCAAAAAAATGATATTAGGTAATTGGAAATGTACTACTCAAAACACGTACAACTATATTGCTAAGAATTTCCGTAGCAACGCGCGGGGTATCATCTAGTATAACTAAGAAGGTCATCCCCACTATCTTATTTTCTAGCCCATGCAGCTATGCCACATCATCACGTGGGACCAGCAGATTTTTCTAGTGGGGCATTGAGCAGTTTAATCGATGTATATACTTCCCAGTTCCCACCACCGTTTGCCTTCCACTCCAACTTCCAAGTTGCAGCTCTTGAGTTTCATCTTTCCCGTTGTCCCGTTGTCTTCCACCCATCCACCTCCCCGATCTACATAAGGAATGGATTTCTGCACCTTTCTACCTATTATGCTATTTCAGTTCTTCTCGAGCTGCTGCTTGATTGGTCTCTACTGATCTTTCTTAGCTTGAACACTTGAATCAACGGGCCGATCGAGAGGCCGTGGTATTTTAACTTTCATCTGAAGTTTCTGCTGCAGGAATCAGAGGCACTGAGGCTTGAAGCAGCTTTGGTTGGCTAGGGGACATTCTTCATCCAAGGGTGCAGTGACATATACACATAGACCATTGGCAAAGTAGATCCGAAGCTCTACCCATGGTCCTGAAGGAAAAGGAGAGCCCAGAATCCATGCACGTCTGAAGCTATGCCTATCTGCCTCCGCTAATACCAGTGATGTGTATCCAAGATGCTGCCATCTGAAATGGGGGTAAAATATAGGTATTGCTCTATAATCAAATGATTCAGATCTTATTGTCCTTAGGACGAGTTACAGGTATTCTTTTCTCCATTATGGATTTTATTATATTTTGGTATGTTGCTTCTTTTCCACCTTATACTCATCTCACCCAATCTAAACGCTATGTGTAATTAGCTTTGGCATTTACATTGAGCCGCAGGTTGAGCTACGATGCATCTACAACAAACTTCATTGGAAGTTCAGACTAGAGTTAAACATAGTAGTGTGCATCGTGGTTAAGTTGTTTAGATGCCCAGCTGGTCAGTATGTTTTCTTTCATTACCAAGTATCTAATTTTCTTATCGTCTGATTCGATACGATGACCAAGTTTTTTTTTGTCTTTGTCGATATAACTGCTATTGAGATACAATGTTGTTGTTTACTGCAGTCCATTTAATTATATATATGGGCAATTCTAATTCACAAAAGTTCATGCATTAGGCGAGGACCATCGACATATACTCATACAGCAGTTGCCCCAAGCACACCACTAAACTTTCTTTTGAGCAAGCGGACATTTCTTTATATTTTTTCATTTGTATCTTTTGTTTGTTCTAAAATGTTCTGAAGTTTTGCACCCTGCAGCCCCAGATTTCTATGTAGATTCTTGCAGTGCATTTACTTTAAAAAAAAGACAGTTCCGGAAATCCATGCGTATCGTGCACCAGATTAAACTGTCCACAACACGATCATGTCACTGCATAGCTGATTGCCATCTCCATTAGTTTTTTCTTGAAATCTATAAACATAGATATTGCTGCAGCATGGTATTCCACTTCTGCACTGGCCAAGATAGTATTTCATTGTTTGCTTTAGAATATCACCCTAAATTGCAATATTTTTTCCATTGATACAAGCCCTCCGTGAATAGGCAAAAGGATTTATGACTACTACGTCAAGATGCCATATTATGCTTAATATAATATTCTGCAAATCCCAAAAACAATCCATACTTAAAGATAACATAAGGTTGCCTTTTTTCGACAAAACACAAGGTTACCTTACCGACTCTGAAAACATAAATCCTTTTGCCTATTCTCTGTGTTTTTTTACATTGGTATGCAAACACGATTTAAGCATCTGTTGTGTGACCATGATTCTATGATGTTTCTTTCTGTTTCCCTCCGTAAGCCATTGCATCTTAACTTCTTAAGCTACTCTTATCATAAATTAATTTCACAACAATGAGCCATTTCATTCTATTCCAGTTCTTCTGATCACCATTGTATGGTTGCCAACTATGATATACTTCTTTCTATTCCTCTGTTTCGGAAGTTTTCACAAATATAAAATATATGCTATTAGCCAAATGTTGGTCCCAACATCCTCACAAAGAATGTGCTGATTAGCAGTCCAATATTACGCAGCAACGCGCGGGGTATTATCTAGTTGATTAAGATTATGATAGCATGTCACTTCAGAAATTATCCTTGTTATCGTTTACCTACTCGAGGGCGAGTAGGAACTAAGCTTGGGATGCTTGATACGTCTCAAACGTATCTATAATTTCTTATGTTCCATGCTAGTTTTATGACAATACTCACATATTTTATACATACTTTATATCATTTATATGCATTTTCCGGCACTAACCTATTAACGAGATGCCGAAGCGCCAGTTCCTGTTTTGTACTGTTTTTGGTTTCAGAAATCCTACACAGGAAATATTCTCGGAATTGGACGAAACGAACGCCCAAGGTCTTATTTTTCCACGGAGCTTCCAGAAGACCGAAGAGGATACGAAGTGGGGCCACGAGGCGCCCTAACCATAGGGCGACGCGGCCAACATGGGGCTCACGCCGGCCTATGGTGTGGGGCCCCCGTGCCTCCTCTGACTCCGCCTTTCCGCCTACTTAAACTCTCCGTCGCGAAAACTCTATTACCGAGAGCCACGATACGGAAAAAGTTCCAGAGACGCCGCCGCCGCCAATCCCATCTCGGGGGATTCAGGAGATCGCCTCCGGTACCCTGCCGGAGAGGGGAATCATCCCCTGGAGGACTCTACATCACCATGATCGCCTCCGGATTGATGTGTGAGTAGTTCATCCTTGGACTATGGGTCCATAGCAGTAGCTAGATGGTTGTCTTCTCCTCATTGTGCTATCATGTTAGATCTTGTGAGCTGCCTATCATGATCAAGATCATCTATTTGCAATGCTACATGTTGTGTTTGTTGGGATCCGATGAATATGGAATACTATGTCAAGTTGATTATTGATCTATCATATATGTGTTGTTTATGATCTTGCATGCTCTCCGTTGCTAGTAGAGGCTCTGGCCAAGTTGATACTTGTAACTCCAAGAGGGAGTATTTATGCTCGATTGTGGGTTCATGCCTCCATTGAATCTGAGACAATGACAGAAAGTTCTAAGGTTGTCGATGTGCTGTTGCCACTAGGGATAAAACATCAATGCTTTGTCTAAGGATATTTGTGTTGATTACATTACACACCATACTTAATGCAATTGTCTGTTGTTTGCAACTTAATACTGGAAGGGGTGCGGATGCTAACCCGAAGGTGGACTTTTTAGGCATAGATGCATGCTGGATAGCGGTCTATGTACTTTGTCGTAATGCCCTAAGTAAATCTCATAGTAGTCATCATGATATGTATGTGCATTGTTATGTCATCTCTATTTGTCAATTGCCCAACTGTAATTTGTTCACCCAACATGCTATTTCTTATTGGAGAGACACCACTAGTGAACTTTGGACCCCGGTCCATTCTTTTACATCTGAAATACAATCTACTGCAAACTCTGTTCTCTGCTGCTCATTGCAAACAAACATCATTTTCCACACCATACATTTAATCCTTTGTTTAAAGCAAGCCGGTGAGATTGACAACCTCACTGTTACGTTGGGGCAAAGTATTTTGATTGTGTTGTGCAGGTTCCACGTTGGCGCCGGAATCCCTGGTGTTGCGCCGCACTACACTCCTCCGCCAACAACCTTCACGTGGCCTTCATCTCCTACTGGTTCGATAAACCTTGGTTTCATACTGAGGGAAAACTTGCTGTTGTACGCATCACACCTTCCACTTGGGGTTCCCAACGGACGTGTGCTTTACGCGTCATCAGTTATCATCAAATACGACTTGTTCCTGGGGAGGAACACAAGCTAGCCTTCAAAACAAATTAAGACTATTTGAATTCAATCTCATGCCTTTCGGACTTACCAATGCGCTATGAACATTCCAATCAGCTACGAGTTCAACATTCTCCCACCTGATCAGAAAATGTGTATTGATCTTTATGGATGATATCTTGATTTACATTCATTCCCTAGCAAAGCACTTGGATCATATGCAGCAGGTCATATACATACTGCAACAACACCAACTATTAGTCAAGCACATCAAGTGCACTTTTTTTCATCATATATTGGAGTGCATGGGTGACGAGGGTTAACCTAGGCAATGCCTATAAGTATGGACTTGGGTTTTAGGAAAGAGAGAGAGCTGGTGGTTTCCTGGACTTGTCAGACAAACTAGGTATCTGACGAAAAGTAGATTGAGGTTAAAGTCACCAATATTGTGTTGGATTTAGGGTTTGCAACAATGTGTGGTGTTACAAGTATTCTAGATGCCCTCCACGGTGGCTCCTCCTAGCCCTTAAATAGTGGGTTAGGTCTCAGAGTCCACCCCGGGTCGGTTGAAAGGATCGTATGTCGCACCTAGATGTGGTGAATATGTGCTACCCAATTTTTAGTTCTTTTTTCAGTTAAGGCTTGACACAAAGGTAAATTATCTAGATATGCAACTAAGTGAATTTACCTAGATGAAAAGATATACAACTAAGCAAGATATAACAATGCAATAAATGATAGAGGTAACCGAGAGTGGAGCACGCGGAGACACAAGGGATGATTCCCGTAGTTCCTTCCTTTTGAGGGGAAGTACGTCTACATTGGAGGGATGTGGTTGTCATGAAGGCCTAACCAACGCCACAAAGACCTCACCCTATTCTCCGGTGAGCAACGCCTCAAAGGCCTAGATCACTTGTCCACTAAGGGATTTTCTCGAGGCGAAAACCGGACCTTTACAAGATTCTTAGGGCACACAACCACAACTGAATTGGAGGCTCCCAAAAGTTGTTAACCCTAACCCTAAACCCTAACCCTAAATAAACCCTAACCTAACCCTAATCAAGTAACAACAACTAGGGTTTCCAAAGGAAACACTAGCGATGGTGCCCTCAAACAAATGAGGGGGAAATGTAAAATGCTTTGGTGAAGATGTAGATCGGGGTCTTCTCCTTCGATTCTCCAATCAAGGAATTTGGGTGGTTGAGGGAGGAGATCAACTGAATTCGGTGGCTCAGCTAGAGCTGAAGATCTTGAGCAAATCGAGCAGCTTGAGCTTGGGAAAGATGAAGGAGATATGCCCTAGAGGCAATAATAAAGTGGTTATTATTTATAACTTTATGTTTATGATAAATGTTTATATATCATGCTAGAATTGTATTAACCGAAACATTAGTACATGTGTGATATGTAGACAACAAGAAGTCCCTAGTATGCCTCTTAAACTAGCTTGTTGATTAATGGATGATTAGTTTCATAATCATGAACATTGGATGTTATTAATAACAAGGTTATATCATTATATGAATGATGTAATGGACACACCCAATTAAGCGTAGCATAAGATCTCGTCATTAAGTTATTTGCTATAAGCTTTCGATTCATAGTTACCTAGTCCTTATGACCATGAGATCATGTAAATCACTTATACCGGAAAGGTACTTTGATTACACCAAACACCACTTGCGTAAATGGGTGGCTATAAAGGTGGGATTAAGTATCCGGAAAGTATGAGTTGAGGCATATGGATCAATAGTGGGATTTGTCCATCCCGATGACGGATAGATATACTCGGGCCCTCTCGGTGGAATGTCGTCTAATGTCTTGCAAGCATATGAATGAGTTCATAAGAGACCACATACCACGGTACGAGTAAAGAGTACTTGTCGGAGACGAGGTTGAACAAGGTATAGAGTGATACCGAAGATCAAACCTCGGACAAGTAAAATATCGCGAGACAAAGGGAATTGGTAATGTATGTGAATGGTTCATTCGATCACTTAAGTCATCGTTGAATATGTGGGAGCCATTATGGATCTCCGGATCCCGCTATTGGTTATTGGTCGAGTGAGTACTCAACCATGTCCGCATAGTTCTCGAACCGTAGGGTGACACACTTAAAGTTGGATGTTGAAATGGTAGTTCTTGAATATGGAATGAAGTTGGAATATTTGTTCGGAGTCCCGGATGTGATCCCGGACATCACGAGGAGTTCCGGAATGGTCCGGAGAATAAGATTCATATATAGGATGTCATTTTATGTGAATAAAATGTCGCGGAAGGTTCTATGGAAGGTTCTAGAAGGTTCTAGAAAAGTCCGGAAGAAACCACCAAGGAAGGTGGAGTCCACAAGGGACTCCACCTCCATGGCCGGCCAGCCCTAGTGGGGGTGGAGTCCCAAGTGGACTCCACCATAGGGGGCCGGCCACCCCCCACATGGGAGGTGGGAATCCCACCTTTGGGTGGGAGTCCTAGTTGGGCTAGGTTTGCCCCCTCCTATGGAAGGTTTTTGTTTCGGGTCTTATTCGAAGACTTGGACACCAACACTTGGGATCCACCTATATAATGAGGGGCCAAGGGAGGGGGCCGGCCACCCCAAAGACCATAGCTTGGCCGCCCCCTTGAGTGGCCGGCCACCCCCTCCCAAACCCTAGCTTTGCTCCTCCACTTCATATTGCCCGGTTTGCTTAGCGAAGCTCCGCCGGACTTCTACACCGCCACCGACACCACGCCGTCGTGCTGTCGGATTCAAGAGGAGCTACTACTTCCGCTGCCCGCTGGAACGGGAGGTGGACGTCGTCTTCATCAACAACCGAACGTGTGACCGAGTACGGAGGTGCTGCCCGTTCGTGGCGCCGGAACCGATCGTGATCAAGATCTTCTACGCGCTTTTGCAAGCGGCAAGTGAATGTCTACCGCAGCAACAAGAGCCTCATCTTGTAGGCTTTGGAATCTCTTCAAGGGTGAGACTCGATACCCCCTCGTTGCTACCGTCTTCTAGATTGCATCTTGGCTTGGATTGCGTGTTCGCGGTAGGAAAATTTTTGTTTTCTATGCAACGTTCTCCTACGGTGGTATCGCAGCCGTGTCTATGCATAGATGGTTGCACGAGTAGAACACAATGGTTTTGTGGGCGTTGATGCTCTTGTTATCTTTAGTTGAGTACTTTGCATCTTTATGGCATAGTGGGATGAAGCGGCTCGGACTAACTTTACATGACCGCGTTCATGAGACTTGTTCCTCGTTCGACATGCAACTTGTATTGCATAAGAGGCTTTGCGGGTGTCTGTCTCTCCTACTATAGTAAAGATTCAATTTACTCTTCTATTGACAACATTAGTATCAACGTTGTGGTTCATGTTCGTAGGTAGATTAGATCTATATCGAAAAACCCTAAACCACGTAAAATATGCAAACCAAATTAGAGAGCGTCTAACTTGTTTTTGCAGGGTTTGGTGATGTGATATGGCCATAATGTGATGATGAATATGTATGAGATGATCATTATTGTATTGTGGCAACCGGCAGGAGCCTTATGGTTGTCTTTAAATTTCATGTTGAGTAGTATTTCAAAGTAGTTGTAATAGTTGCTACATGGAGGACAATCATGAAGACGGCGCCATTGACCTTGGTGCTTCGCCGACGATGATGGAGATCATGCCCGAAGATGATGGAGATCATGTCCGTGCTTTGGAGATGAAGATCAAAGGCGCAAAGACAAAAGGGCCATATCATATCACATATGAACCGCATGTGATGTTAATCCTTTTATGCATCTTATTTTGCTTAGATCGCGACGGTAGCATTATAAGATGATCCCTCACTAAAATCTCAAGATAATAAAGTGTTCATCCTTAGTAGCACCGTTATCAAGTCTTGTCGTTTCGAAGCATCTCGTGATGATCGGGTGTGATAGATTCAATAAGTACATACAACGGGTGCAAGACAGCTTTTGCACATGCGAGATACTAAGGTGGCCTTGACGAGCCTAGCATGTACGGACATGGTCTCGGAACACATGATACCGAAAGGTAGAGCATGAATCATATGGTTGATATGATGAACACTTTGAGTGTTCGCCAATGAAATCACACCTTTTCTCGTGATGATCGGGTTTAGGTGCGGTGGATTTGGTTCGTGTGATCACTAAGACAATGCGAGGGATATTGTTTTGAGTGGGAGTTCATCTAGATTTTTAATTATGTAGAATTAAAATTTGAACTCAATTTGTCATAAACTTAGTCTAAACTATTGCAAATATATGTTGTAGAGATGGCGTCCCCAATCAATTTTAACCAGCTTCCTAGAGAAAGAAAAGCTTAAGAGCAACGGTAGCAACTTCACCGACCGGTTCCGTCATGTGAGGATCTTCCTCTCCGGCGGAAATCTGCAATATGTGCTTGATGCACCGCTAGGTGACCCTCCCTGCAGAAACCGAAACCGATGAAGTAAAAGCTGTTTACGCAACTCGGAAAACTCGGTACTCTCAAGTTCAGTGTGCCATCTTATGCGAGTCCGGAATCCGATCTTCAAAAACGTTTTGAGCACCACGATCCTCATGAGTTGATGAAAGAGTTGAAGACTATTTTTGAGACTCATGCGGCCGTGGAATGCTATGAAGCATCGAAACAATTTTTCAGACTGTATGATGGAAGAAGGCAGCTCCGTTAGTGAGCACATGCTCGCCATGACCGGGCATGCGAAGAAACTCGGTGACTTGGGAATAGTGATTCCTAACGGATCGGGGATTAATCGTGTCCTTCAATCACCGCCACCAAGTTACAAGAACTTTGTGATGAACTACAATATGCGAGAACATGAACAAGGAGTTACCCGAACTCTTTGGCATGCTAAAAGCTGCTGAGATTGAGATCAAGAAAGAGCACCAAGTGTTGATGGTCAACAAGACCACCGAGCTTCAAGAAACAGGGCAAGTCTAAGGGAAAATTCAAGAAGGGTGGCAAGAAAGCTGCCACGCCTCCCGTGAAACCTAAGAACGGCCCTAAGCCTGATGCTGAGTGCTATTACTGCAAGGAGAAGGGACACTGGAAGCGTAATTACTCCAAGTATCTGGCTGATCTGAAGAGCGGCCTTGTCAAGAAGAAGAAAGAAGGTATATATGATATACATGTTATAGATGTTCATTTCACTGGTTCTCGTTCTAGTACCTGGGTATTTGATACTGGTTCGGTTGCTCATATTTGTAACTCGAAACAGGAACTAAAGAATAAACGACAACTGCCGAAGGATGAAGTGACGATGCGCGTTGGAAACGGATCCAAGGTCAATGTGATCGCAGTCGGCACACTTCCTCTACATCTACCTTCGGGATTAGTTTTAAGCCTAAATAATTGTTATTATGTACTGCGTTGAGCATGAACATTATATCCGGATCTTGTTTAATGCAAGACGGTTATTCATTCAAGTCCGAGAATAATGGTTGTTCTATTTTTATGAATAATATCTTTTATGGTCGAGCACCACAAAAGAATGGCTTATTTCTGTTAGATCTCGATAGTAGTGATACGCATATACATAACATTGATGCTAAGCGAATTAAATTGAATGATAATTCTACTTATATGTGGCACTGTCGTCTTGGTCATATTGGAGTGAAACGCATGAAGAAACTCCATACCGATGGATTACTAGAATCACTTGACTTTGAGTCACTTGATAGATGCGAAGCATGTCTGATGGGAAAAATGACTAAGACTCCATTTTCTCGGTATGATGGAGCGAGCTACCGACTTATTGGAAATCATACATACCGATGTGTGCGGACCAATGAGCGTAGCATCGCGCGGTGGTTATCGTTATGTTCTAACCTTCACGGATGATCCGAGTAGATATGGGTATATCTATTTCATGAAACATAAATCCGAAACTTTCGAGAAGTTTAAGGAATTCCAAAGTGAAGTAGAAAATCAACGTAACAAGAAGATTAAATTTCTACGATCTGATCGTGGAGGTGAATATCTGAGTTATGAGTTTGGCATGCATTTAAAGAAATGCGGAATACTTTCACAATTGACACCGCCGGGAACACCACAACGAAACGGTGTGTCCGAACGTCGTAATCGAACTCTCTTAGATATGGTTCGTTCTATGATGTCTCTTACCGATTTGCCGTTATCTTTTTGGAGTTATGCATTAGAGACAGCCGCATTCACTTTAAATAGAGCACCATCAAAATCCGTAGAAACGACACCGTATGAATTATGGTTTAATAAGAAACCTAAGTCTGTCGTTCCCGAAAGTTTGGGGTTGCGAAGCCTATGTAAAAAAGTTACAACCGGACAAGCTAGAACCCAAAGCGGAGAAATGCGTCTTCATAGGATACCCTAAGGAAACTATAGGGTACACTTTCTATCACAGATCCGAAGGCAAAATCTTTGTTGCTAAGAACGGAACCTTTCTTGAGAAAGAATTTCTCACTAAAGAAGTGACTCGGAAGAAAAGTAGAACTCGATGAGATTGATGAATCTATACTCGTTGATCGAGTAGCGCAAGTACCGGAAGTTGTACCTGTACCGCCTACACCGGCAACGAGAGGAAGCAAATGATAATGATCATGAAACTTCGAACGAGGAAACTATCGAACCTCGCAGATCGACAAGGGAACGTACCACTCCCGATTGGTTTGATCCTTGTCTAAATGTCATGATTGTGGATAACAATGATGAGGACCCTGCGACGTATGAAGAAGCGATGATGAGCCCGGATTCCAACAAATGGCAAGAAGCCATGAAATCCGAAATGGGATCCATGTATGATAACAAAGTATGGACTTTGGTAGACTTACCCGAGAGCCGAAAGGCTGTCGAGAATAAATGGATCTTCAAGAGAAAAACAGATGCCGATGGTAATATTATCGTCTATAAAGCTCGACTTGTCGCAAAGGGTTTCCGACAAATTCAAGGAGTTGACTACGATGAGACTTTCTCACCGGTAGCGAAGCTAAAATCTGTGAGGATTTTGTTAGCAATAGCTGCATTTTTCGATTATGAGATTTGGCGGATGGATGTCAAAACGGCGTTCCTTAATGGAGACATTGAGGAAGAGTTGTATATGGTACAACCCAAAGGTTTTGTCGATCCTAAAAATGCTGACAAAGTATGCAAACTTCAGCGTTCAATCTATGGACTGAAGCAAGCATCAAGAAGTTGGAACCGACGCTTTGATAAGGTGATCAAAGACTTCGGGTTTATACAGATGTCATGGAGAGGCCTCGTATTTACAAGAAAGTGAGTGGGAGCTCCGTAGCATTCTTGATATTATATGTAGATGACATATTATTGATCGGGAATGATATAGAACTATTAAGCAGTGTTAAGGGTTATTTGAATAATAGTTTTTCAATGAAAGACCTTGGTGAAGCATCATATATATTAGGCATCAAGATTTATAGAGATAGATCAAGACGCCTAATAGGGCTATCACAGAGTACATATCTCGGACAAGATTCTAAAGAAATTTAGAATGGACGAAAGTAAGAAAGGGTTCTTACCTATGTTACTGTGCAAGGTATTGAGTAAGACTCAAGGACCGGCTACGGCAGAAGAAAGAGAAAGGATGAATAATATCCCCTATGCCTCGGCGATAGGATCTATCATGTATGCCATGCTATGTACTAGACCGGATATAGCACATGCTCGTTAGTTTGACTAGCGAGATATCAAAGTGATCCAGGGAATGGAACACTGGACAGCGGTCAAGAATATCCTGAAGTACTTGAAAAGAACTAAGGATATGTTTCTTTGTTATGGAGGTGACCAAGAGCTCGTTGTAAACGGTTACACCGATGCAAGTTGGAACACCGATCCCGATGACTCTAAGTCACAATGCGGGTACGTGTTTATATTGAATGGTGTCTGCAGTAAGCTGGGCAAGCTCGAAGCGGTGCACGGTGGCGAAGTCTTCAACGTAATCAGAGTACATAGCGGCTTCGCAGGCTTCATCGAAGCGGTATGGATGAAGAGGTTCATTGTAGAGCTCGGTGTGGTTCCTAGTGCATTGGACCCATTAATCATTTACTGTGATAACATGGGTGCCATCGCCAATGCACAAGAACCAAGGTCACACAAGAGGCCGAAGCATATCAAGCTGCGTTACCACTCGATTCGCGAGTACATCGAAGATGGAGAAGTAAAGATTTGCAAAGTACACACTGATCTAAATGTAGCAGATCCGTTGACTAAAGCTCTCCCTAGGGCAAAGCATGACCAACACCGAATGCCATGGGTGTTAGGTATATTACTATGTAATCTAGATTATTGACTCTAGTGCAAGTGGGAGATCGAAGGAGATATGCCCTAGAGGCAATAATAAAGTGGTTATTATTTATATCTTTATGTTTATGATAAATGTTTATATATCATGCTAGAATTGTATTAACCGAAACATTAGTACATGTGTGATATGTAGACAACAAGAAGTCCCTAGTATGCCTCTTAAACTAGCTTGTTGATTAATGGATGATTAGTTTCATAATCATGAACATTGGATGTTATTAATAACAAGGTTATATCATTATATGAATGATGTAATGGACACACCCAATTAAGCGTAGCATAAGATCTCGTCATTAAGTTATTTGCTATAAGCTTTCGATTCATAGTTACCTAGTCCTTATGACCATGAGATCATGTAAATCACTTATACTGGAAAGGTACTTTGATTACACCAAACACCACTGCGTAAATGGGTGGCTATAAAGGTGGGATTAAGTATCCGGAAAGTATGAGTTGAGGCATATGGATCAATAGTGGGATTTGTCCATCCCGATGACGCGATAGATATACTCCGGGCCCTCTCGGTGGAATGTCGTCTAATGTCTTGCAAGCATATGAATGAGTTCATAAGAGACCACATACCACGGTACGAGTAAAGAGTACTTGTCAGGAGACGAGGTTGAACAAGGTATAGAGTGATACCGAAGATCAAACCTCGGACAAGTAAAATATCGCGAGACAAAGGGAATTGGTAATGTATGTGAATGGTTCATTCGATCACTTAAGTCATCGTTGAATATGTGGGAGCCATTATGGATCTCCGGATCCCGCTATTGGTTATTGGTCGAGTGAGTACTCAACCATGTCCGCATAGTTCTCGAACCGTAGGGTGACACACTTAAAGTTGGATGTTGAAATGGTAGTTCTTGAATATGGAATGAAGTTGGAATATTTGTTCGGAGTCCCGGATGTGATCCCGGACATCACGAGGAGTTCCGGAATGGTCCGGAGAATAAGATTCATATATAGGATGTCATTTTATGTGAATAAAATGTCGCGGAAGGTTCTATGGAAGGTTCTAGAAGGTTCTAGAAAAGTCCGGAAGAAACCACCAAGGAAGGTGGAGTCCACAAGGGACTCCACCTCCATGGCCGGCCAGCCCTAGTGGGGGTGGAGTCCCAAGTGGACTCCACCATAGGGGCCGGCCACCCCCCACATGGGAGGTGGGAATCCCACCTTTGGGTGGGAGTCCTAGTTGGGCTAGGTTTGCCCCCTCCTATGGAAGGTTTTTGTTTCGGGTCTTATTCGAAGACTTGGACACCAACACTTGGGATCCACCTATATAATGAGGGGCCAAGGGAGGGGGCCGGCCACCCCAAAGACCATAGCTTGGCCGCCCCCTTGAGTGGCCGGCCACCCCCTCCCAAACCCTAGCTTTGCTCCTCCACTTCATATTGCCCGGTTTGCTTAGCGAAGCTCCGCCGGACTTCTACACCGCCACCGACACCACGCCGTCGTGCTGTCGGATTCAAGAGGAGCTACTACTTCCGCTGCCCGCTGGAACGGGAGGTGGACGTCGTCTTCATCAACAACCGAACGTGTGACCGAGTACGGAGGTGCTGCCCGTTCGTGGCGCCGGAACCGATCGTGATCAAGATCTTCTACGCGCTTTTGCAAGCGGCAAGTGAACGTCTACCGCAGCAACAAGAGCCTCATCTTGTAGGCTTTGGAATCTCTTCAAGGGTGAGACTCGATACCCCCTCGTTGCTACCGTCTTCTAGATTGCATCTTGGCTTGGATTGCGTGTTCGCGGTAGGAAAATTTTTGTTTTCTATGCAACGTTCTCCTACAAAAGAAGAGGGGTATTTATACCCCCTCGAAAAATCTAGTCGTTGGTGAAATCTGGGGCCGAAATATCCGGCCTAAGTAAGGGCTAGATAATCCGCCCTCCTGGAATTTCCGGCTGACATCAAAATTTCCGACCAAATTTTCGGGGTTTAAACTGTAAGCCGGGCCGCTTAGTCCTTAGCCAATTTTGGGGCCTGGATATTTTGCAACTATCCGGCCCCAGAATTTCCGGCCTGGGCAGATTCTGCTTCTTCCCTTTTTCAAAATCGTTTCTTCCTTTTCTTTCATTTCAACATGATTTCAAAACCGATCACAATATGCACCACTTTAAACACATTAGAGTATCACACATGTTTTCATCAAACACACAAAACCATCATGGTAGAGAGATGTTCTTTCATCGGATATAGTGATACATGTCGATTTACCCGATTTAGCTAGTACTTGCCTAATTTTATCTAGTTTCTAATCTTGGACTCTTCATGGGCTTCATGGGCCTCATACAATCCTTCATGGATCCACACCAGGGTTGGTAGTAGCGAGTACTGAATATGATATACCCATGTCAGTAGCCCACGAGACTCTACTCGAGTCGTAGACTCGGGTTGAGTCAAAAAACCTTGACTCCTACCTTTGTAGCATGAACTCGAAGCTCTACTCGAGCTGATTTTATTTGATTGCTTTTAGATTAGATATTGTTATAGGGATATTGGTAAACAAGCCTGGTGCGTCCGAAAGGTCGGGAACCAGTTAATTTCTCCTAGGCAAAAACATGTGAACCTACTTCAAATTCGTGTCTCTAGATATGAATTCGGATTACTGGCGTAATTCAGCTTGGGCCGCGGAGGTCTTATCGAGTTCTCAATTCCAGCTGAATGTTTTAGGAGTACGCAACGCATCCGTCAGGATTTTTCATCATATCGTCGATATGGATATTATTCGAGTAGAGCACATTCTTGTGCGAGTACCAAGCCACTCAGGAGATCCTGGGGTATTACCATCATGCTGAAAAACACAACATCCAGACATGTTATCGCGGCGGATGCGGTCTAGGAATTTCTCTGTCGGATGCCTTGTTTGGATGTTGGAGTGGCATAAGTTGTCGGGTCATTTTTATCGAGTGCGCATGCAGCGCTCCCGATGGGAGTAAAGGACGCGATTGTGTTTTAAGTGTTTACCACTGAACATAAACTCGAAACTTTAAATTATCCTGCTTTCATTTTTCAATGTATACTGCATGTTTGTTTTTCTATCGGGTAATAACACTATTGCTACACAAGGATATCTATATGAAATAAAGGAGTAATAACACTCAAAAAATGCACTCACCAGTATCCTAGCTAAAGAAAGCAATTTCGCTTGATCAGGTTCAAAGCTCTGACTCTCCATCAATTTCATTGCTGAAGTTTCTTCTCTAGCTTCACCATCATATCTGATTGGATATCGCGTGATCAACCGAGGGCGTGGCTTCATCACACAAGATCTTGTGGCATGGACTTGACTACCTCCCTCATTGGCAACTGGAAGCTGGTGATTAACTTCATCATCGATTAACTCGTGCTCATGCATGGGGTCAAGAAGATTCTCAAGGGGAGGGAACTTCTACATCATCCACGGGGCATCGACGTCACCCCGACATACATCGGGCCGTGGGGAAGCCAAAAAATCCCAAAGGAGAAGATGCCCAACCCACGAAGAAGAATCATGAGACTATATGAGAGTGAGTGTGAGCACTGGGCTCGTTACCGACGAAGAATTTAGTTGTAACTGGATACACCTCCTGCCCCTCTAAACTCCTTCTTCCTCGCATAAAATCATGTGTGGTGTGTGTATCTTTGAATCAAAGTCCAACTACTTGTGTGTGACGCAAGGGCAGTGACTTAGATCATAGCACGTCATGCATGGATGTGCGGTTAACGGGTAAGTGGATTGGTTGGAGGGGTAAATTAGTCTATGTTTTCCAATTTAACATCCTAAAATAAAATGTTCTTCACTAATTTTTTCATGTATGGGGGCGGTGGCCCCCCTGACTTACACATAGCTACGCCTCCGTCACGGGTCTACCCTCGGCGCCGCACCGCCCAATGGCTCCTTATCTGTTCTCTCTCCCCTCCCTCTTCCCATCCCATCCATTTCCCCCAACAGCTAGATCCTTCCAGAAATGGCGACGCAGCAGGCCAGCTCCGACCAACGGCTGCTGCCACAGATGCTCCATCACACTGTCCTTTTCGCCTGACGTTCCCGCTATATATGGTGTCTCTTCTGGTGTTCGATTATGTGAAATATGAGTGGCACATGCACTCATGGTTTAGACCATATGAACCCCGTCAATGAGCAAGACGGCATATCTGGGTAGCCGCTTAGCGGCGGCGTGATAGCCACCATCGCCTTTGCAGTCGTTTGTTCCCATGATGCTTCTCAGGGCGTCTTCGTTCTACATCCACCAACGGAGGAACAAGCGTATGGGCGGACAAAGGATAAAACTTTCATGTTCTCCACATGTACGTCACATACATGGGCTGACAAATGTGAATGGAAGGGGGCGCTGCCTCCCCCCCCCCCCCCCATCCTCCTAGATTAGCGCCCCCCCCCCATCCTCCTAGATTTGGACTTTGGCCCCAACACTTTGTATCTATCTCCGGAACTTATCACTTATCACAGTGGATGTCAAACAATGTTACGATAAAATTAACTTAACACATTTATATAATTAGATTTAGTACTATGCATCGCACGATAAAAAAATATGTTTGCCAAAACGACTTGTTCAACTTGAAATATTAATTGATCATATAAAGTTGAACAATAAAACATGAGTCCCAACTATCAAAAAAATTCCGATAAACGGCGAAAAGTATGACATTAGATCTAAATTGTGTACAAAAACAATATCACATAGTAAGATATATTAATAAATACATGTTCACACATATTGTTAATAGCATTGCATTCTAAAATGGCTTTCTACATTCGAATTCGTTCATGATTTTGAAGTGATCTATCACGGCATCCTTATTTTGTATTTCTCCACATAGCAAATAAGATTGGATAATACATCACCACTAAGCAGATTATGCAAATATGTTCATATTTCTTATTTTTGAAAAATTCTCTCAATTGTTGCAAGAATAGTGCAAGTTTTTTTTTTCAAGAATCCATAAACAGATGGATACAAAATATGTTTCCTTATCTCCACCATTTTTTGAGAGAGCTCAAAAATATTATTTATGCCAAAGAATTGATCACCTTCTTGGATATCGACAATGTAAAGACAATAAAGTTATGCAGTGTCTATATACTTTAAATTTTACACAAATATAAGACATCAATTATAAGACGGATGGAGTACTTGACATGTTCTTGATATTAATAGGTTATTACTCTTTACCTAAGAAAAGACAATTTCAAGCACTAGTTATAATTTATTCTCCTTTTTAAAAAAAATTCCTATGGTGCAATACCAATAATCAATGTGTGTCGAGTAATCCGGTTGACCGCTGCAGATATGAACAACATAATAGTACTGCTGAGTTTGATCAAATATATAGTAAAATGTACCAGCATCTTAAATATTTATGTAAATACATTATGATGTATATTTTATGGCATGTTGTTCATATTTTGTCTACTCCTTCTCTCACAGTTTATAAGGCACGCGCGTACCCCTAGGTCGCAAATTTGATCAAGTTAGCATTAGTTATATGTTATAAAAATTATATTATTAGAAAGTTCAGATGTTCTATTTTCTAATGATATAATTTTTGTATTATATAATTTAAATTATATAGGTTAAATTGATGACCTAGGGGTACGTGCGCGCCTAATAAACTGTGAAGGAGGGAGTATAACATTGGTCGAGAGGATGTTGTCTTGAGAAAAAACCTATTTCCATATATATATATTTTTTCATTGCAATAGGGGAGTACCGAGTACGTGTTATAACCAGCGAGTCGGTCCTTTCTTTTTTGGCCTAGACTAGAAGGGTACTAGCAGTTAGATCAACAACTAACTGCAGATGATCAAGGGCGTACTCCTAATTAAGGTTGATTTGTGTTTCGAGAGAGAAGGGTTGACAAAATCTGAGTGATCTGGTACACAGCACATACACTCTGATAAGCCATTAATGCATGTTGGGATATCTTCTAGAACTCAGGATATGATCCTTCGACAAGTTGGCATGGAGATCGAACGATCTGTTTTACAATGAAATACCATTAGCGACTGATCGACCTGTGATGTTATTTCGTCACAGGGTAGTTACTTTTAGGCTTCCTTTGTTTTTGAGGAAATATGGAGGAAAAGTTGAGGATTAGAAAAAAAATTCAGAGATGCTACGGACCACTCATTTGATTTACGGGAATGGAGGAAGGGAAAATCAAAAAAACAAATTCCTTTGGATCTCAGCTTCAAGGAAAAACGTAGAGAAAAATAAAATCCACTCAGATTTCATTCTTTAATTTCTATGCACACGAAGCAAGAACATGTTTGTACCTGCTTTATTTTCCTATTCATATATCTATCTTATTCCTATAGTTTTTCTTTCATGTGAATCAAAGAAGGCTTTCGGGCATGTACAATGATACAAAAGACGTGTCTGTTCTTAGCCCGTTACCTAGAGAAAGCAATAAACATAAGTGGTATAATGCTCATATCATCCGTTCTCATGGTGCCCCGTTCTCCAGAGGCTCCGACTCACGTCACACCGCACCACCAGTAGCTCAATCACCTCTCTGTTCGCCCCTTAAAGCCGCCTCCAGGACTTCGAGAAACCCTAGCTCTCTTCTCCCTCTCGCACTGCCAGAAGAGCTCCCTCCCTTCCCCTCCTTTTTCTTCCCCTTTGTGATACGCCGAGTGCCACCACCACCATTTGACCGTCGCGCCATCGTTCCTAGATGCCCCGCGCCCATCCAAGAACACCAGAAGCTCTGCCTCGTCATCCTTGTTCTATTGGTGCCCACAATTGAGCTCGGGCGCCACAAATCGATGCCAAGGTCGCCAATCCTCCGCCACAACCTTCACGCTCCGGAAATGTTTTCAATCTTCGAAGACCTTCTCCGTCCACCCCGACCCCTCTCTGACCTTGTAGGTGATCTCCTTTTTCTCCCCATACTCTCTACATTCTTTCTCTTCCTCTCTCAGTCGATATGCCGGTGTTGACGCCAATTTTCCGCCAAAGGTGCTCGTCGTCGACCATACTCCGGTGGTCTTCTTCCGCCAGCTCCACTCGTTTCTTGTCAAGGACATCACCGCGGTTCCAACGCGCCCAAGGACGCTTGCTGAGTCACCAGGAATCGCTCGCAATCTTCTCCATTTTGTCGGTGTTCCCCGTCGACAACACCTTTGTCAGTTTTGTCAGTAGAGACGCGCCTCCAAGCTTTGCCAACGTGTCGCCTACGTGGCTTCGTTCCCACATGTTAGTCGCAGGGGCTAGCTCCTCCTTGGGTGAGAATTCTTTTCAGAACTGTTCTGGCATTCTTTTGAAAAAAAAAACGCTATAGATTTCTATTACCAACCCACATTCCATCAGCGTTGAGTTAGCACCTCCTGGCCCCGCGCGTTAGCCCCTGTGGAACCTGTTCGGTATAAAACGCCTTTTACTTTTCTCTCTTTCTCTGGAAATTGCAGGAAATGCGTATATCTCGTATAAATCATATATTTTAACCCGTTACTCGAAATAAAATGTTTTCTATATGAAATTTGATTAGAACATGTAAGGAACTTAAATATACCATCCATATGCCTGTTTTCACCTCACATCATGTCGTGATGTGGTAGTTTGCATCTCACCTCTTACATAACATGCAGAGTAGTTTGAATTACCTGGTAAGGTTTCCTGCTCCATTCAAATTTGAAGTAGCTCACTCATGCCATGTATTTGCTATGCTAAATTTCTAATCAACAATTAATATTGCCGGTAGAAAAATAATCTAAACCATATCATTGTGTGTCAAGATTCCAATTCAGCTTAATCAGGATAAGGTGCACTGCATCAACATTCCCATGCCTTGCATGTCATATCTTGATCATGCTGCTTGTTCTTCCGTAGTAGTAAGATTTACATGCATTGTGTGTTCCAGCATTTGCTTCTTCCTGGATAGGATCATGAAGTGGTGATGTGAGATACGATAAGTTTCTCAATAGTTCTTTTTGACAAGCGAGTCCTCCCTCCTTGACCTATTTTACATTTCAGCTCTCGCTTTCTATTCCTATCCTTATATTGTGATTCTCCTTATATTGCGATTCTTTCGAGTCACATGTCCCATTTCACTTGTTTATATCATAATGAGCCGTGTTTACCTTCCATTTCCTATCAGTTGTTGGCGTGCTTAGGTTCATGTTGTTCATCTTGATATATTATCGGGATTTGTTGGGGTTGTTACATGTTTCATCTACGGATAATGTTGGTGGAGTTAATCACGATAATTTGTTACAACTAAAATTTATGTGGGATAGTAATTAATGCAGAGGCATCCATGGAAGGTACCTTTTTCAACCACTTGTGTCCCTTAGGACCCCGAGTTATTGTTATTAGTTTCGAGAATGAGCGTTCTACCCGTACATGAGGGAGTGGGACTCTCATCACCTACTATCTTTTCTCGAGTCTGTTTATTGCGAGCCACAACCTTGAATTTGCCCATATACATGATATGAATGATTTATTTCTTTTTGCCTTCGGGTGTTTATATTCTGCACTGTACATCATCTCACAGATAGACTTATCTTGAGCCTGCGTTGTTAACGCACGTCTGGACTATGTCGCAAACCTCTGGGTCCATATCAGAGTACATACGAACTTCATCACGGGTAGCTTAGCTAGGTGGCTCGCAATAAACTTTCTTACATCATCAAAAGAACGGTCTTGTTGTGAGACTCCACTGTCATACCTTGGGGTCGAGCATGCGTATTGTTATATTTGGGCAACCCCTGCAGGTGTATATCTTATCGATATGTTGTGTCCGCGGTTATGGACGAATCAGAGCACATATGGCTTGATCATAGAACTACTTACACCTCTATATTGTTGCTAATAACTTATGTAGTAATATAGTATTACTACAACCAATATCTAATAAAACTTATCAACAGTGGAGAGCTTTTACATTGGTTCTTCGCTATGAGTGAAGGGGATATGTGTATTTGGCTGGGTTATGTGCGAGTAGTGTGTAGCTATTACCTTTATACATTCTCGTACCTTTTCTAAGTAGACGAATGCTAGCTGTAGCGTATCTCTATTGCTTTCTTTTGTTAGCTTTGTCGCCGCTAAACCAACCATATAGCTCAGCGATCATAGCCTAGTTCTAGTCTCACGAGTACACGTGCCCTTGGTTGGCGAGAAAGAGGGTCGCACCAGAAAAAAGCAAACATGGCGTGCAAAAAAATATAAGGAGGAAATAACTTAGTGTGGACAACCACATAAACACATTAAGTGTCCTAAAATATTTTAAAAAAATATTAAACATTGGAAAGTGATTTATTTATGCACAAATATGAATTATTAAAGCTGAAGGCAAAATCATTTAGAAGGTACTAGTAAAATACATGTGCGTTGCTACGGAACAAACACTATTGAAAATATACAGAATGACGTCTTAAAATAAAATCTGAGGTTTTGATTCTCCTCTTGCCGTATTCTTTGCACTAATATAATGCACAAAACTTGGCACCTGGATTCTCCAACCACGCATTATGCTCTCTAATTTCACCTATGGTAACATCCATGGAGATATTTGGGGTCATCAACAATCGATGCCTCAAGCAAATAAATGACAAAATGTCTACTTCATCCGTCCTAAAAAAAAACTGTTTAATTTTTTCTTGATATAGATGTATCTATCAAAGCATGTCAGGTCTAGGATTACACGAATTGCGTCAAAACCTGTAACAAAATCAACCTTCCTTAATCACATCGAGGACCTACCTATCTAGGGTTACAAGAAAATTTTAAGCTTGGAAATAAAAATACCATGGCTGATGCTAAATTATAATATTATAAGCAATACATATGCATTCAAATCAAACCTCAGTGTGTCCGAAACTTTGGTGCCCAGCCACATTAAGATTGGCTGAGGTTGCTCTGCCTCCTTAAGATTGTCACGTTGTCTTCTCCGTTCTTCTTTCTGTTAATTTTTTGGGGGTCATCCTTCCTAGAAACTAAGAGCATCTCTAGTCGCGTCCCCCAAAGCGTCCCCTAAACGCCGCCAAATTGAGTGTTTGGGGGACGTGTTTTGTTCGTGGCGCGTTTGGTGGACATCGCTCCTCAGTCGTGTCCCCCAAACAAAATCCCCAAATAAATATTAGTGCATCAAAATAAAGGTTTTCATTTAAATTTGATTATATATTACGAAGTTTGAATGAAAACGGCTATATTTCATCTAAACCCTAGCCTACTGACCGCACGGCGGTGCGTTCGACGGCCCTGCCCCGTCGTCGCCTCCCCTCCGCCGCAGCTCCTGCTGCGCGCGCCGCCTCTCCATGCGTAGGGAGCTGGACAGACGCCGCTGCTCCAGCATCGCGTCGTCACCGGCCCTCCCCTGCTGCGCCGCCTGGAGGGAGAGCTCGACGGCGCGGTGAATCTGCGCCTCTTCGCGGGTACTGGCGGCGTCCTGGAGCTTCTTCTCCGACTCGAGGGACTCGACGAGCGCGCGTTGATGATCGGCTATCTCGTCCGGCTGTGGCCCGTCGTCGTCGGACCACTCAAACTCGTCGTCGTCCTCCTCCTCCTTTTCCGTCTCCTCCTCCTCCGTCTCGGCCTCCGTCTGCTCCTCCTCCCCCTCGGCCTCCGTCTCCTCCTCCTCCATTCGCGCCTCCAGGCTCGCCACCAACGCGTCGGCCTCCACCGCCAGCTGCTACGAGCGCTCCATCAACTCCCTCCGCCGGCGCTCGATCACCTCCCGCCGTTCACGGTACTGCGCCTCCCGCTCCTCGCGCTGGCGCCGGCGCTCATCAGCCCACCGCTGGCCAATCTCCTCCGTCCGGCGCCGCCACACCTCTTCTGCCGTGGAGGCGTCGAATGTTGCAATGGTGTCCGCCAGCGCCTCCTCCTCCCATGCTGATGCCGCCGTGTTCTCGTCAGCTGTGGGGTCTACAACGTAGAACGCCGCTGCTGCCTCCGCCTCCGCCGCCTCACGCTGCTGGCGGGCCCTCAGCTCGAGTGCCTCCCGTCGCTGCCGCCCTTCACGCCAGATCTCTGCCCCGCGCCGCCGCTCTTCCAGGGCGGCGGCGGAGATGGCGAACTGTGAACCCGGTGGTGAAGGTGGTGGTGGAGGAGACAGCGGTGGAAGGGACTGGCTATCTCCGGGGCGATTCATTGCGCAGTGGTGGTGGAGGAGACGGCAGTGGAGCAACGAGGGTTGTGCTTTTGTGGCGGAGAAAGGGGTGCCGGTGGCTGTGTTGGATGCCATTGAGCCGGGAGGGCCTTTTATAGACGTCGGCGTCGGGAAGAAAGCGTGGGAACGCGCGGTGGCGTGCGAACGCTGGCGACGCGTGGAGGCTGCGCAGCACCGACGAGACGTCTCGCCTGCCCCTCCATCGCCATTAAGGCAAAGCTGCGACGCTTCGGTCGTGTGTCACTGCGCGCGAATAACTTCCGCCGTTAGGTAGGCGACGGTTAGGTCCAAACTTGAATGTGTCGCTGACGCGTCGGCCCCGCCACTCCCCGCCTCGCTTTACGTTGTGTCCGGCGTGACCGGAGCATCCCCTGTGGGGCGGGAACGGGCTCGGGGCGCCGGACACCGTATCGAACCGCGCCAGACAAAAAGAGGCTTTGGTGGACACGAGTGAGAATGTTTTTTTTTTGTCCGGCGCGCCCCAAATTCCTTTGGGGGATGCTCCTGGAGATGCTCTAAGCAAGGCACATTTGCAACGAAACTCCTTTTCAACATGCCCAATCAAGCATAATGTGGTTTCCATTCTAATGAGCTTTGAAATCATATGTATGATGACTCTTTTTCGAGCAAGGCCTGGGAGACCAGACTAAAAACGTACGCAATTTTCCAAAACGTGCATGACCAGGAGTAGTTTTCTCGATGTTGTAGGACGTACTGAATTCTATTCGGTTTAACGTTGAGTCCTAGGAAAGCACGCAACCCTTTTCTTTTTTTAGAGAAACCACATATTTCATTAATCAAACGCCAAGTTATATGAAGCAACATATGTGGAAACTAAAAGATAAACCGGGATAAAATGATTATCCTGAATTTGCAGATAAAATCTTAAAAGATCGAGAAATACAAAACGATCTCTAGGATTTCCTGCAACCACCGTAGCCAGCGGCCGCCGTCCAAATCCAACGCCGCCGAGACGAACGCAAGAAGAGACGCCGAGCCTTCATCATTGCAAGATCCAAAAAAGCACCATCGCCAACGAGGCTTTGTGAGTCGATGAACAGGCCTGCTGCAGGCAGCGAGGCACATGTCGATGTGGCACGTCGACCGGAGGACGTCCCCATGCTGTCTTGGACCAAGATACGCCGCCTCCCATCGATGAAGTCGGAGAAGAACGGCGGAACCACCACCTCCGGACCAACATCTTCGCTCCAGAAGAACCACCTCGCCCCGGTCCCCAGCGTCGTCGTAGACAACGACAAACGCCAGTGACACGTCAAGAAACAGATCTCGCCAGATCTGAAGAACGGCGAGAAGACCAAACTGCCGACCTGAAAGATCGACAAGCACACGTTGCCAACAACTCCGAGACGCCGCCGTAAAGATCACCGCCGGTGTGGGAGTGAAGTTGTGGCAGATTTATTTGCCCGAGCGCTGCTCCCACCACCCCAACGACGCACCATAGGAGACAAAAACTAACCCTAACTACTATGCCAGAACGGAGAAACGAGGTTCCCCCTCCCTTATGTTGCCGCCAGAGCGGCGAGCGGAGGGAGAGGAAACCAGACCCAACGCCCTGGCCGGAGATTAGGAAGAATGGATCGCGCCGCCGCCTCTCTGGAGCGGACGAGGGTAAAACGGTTCGCGTATCGCTCAGCGGCTACGAGTGGTTCGATCCTTTTCTTTTTAGGGGTACAATACACGCTAGTAGCTTTTGAGGGAAATACGATGCACGCTATGCATCGATGCGATTCGTTCAGGTGATCTTTCTTTTTAACTTACGGATGGTAGTAGTGGGTAATTTTCTCTGATTTTATGGATAGTTTTAAGTTGGATGAAAATTTCGTAAAACCTTTATTTTCTTTATTATTAGGTAAAGATAAAGATAGAGGACACCCAACCATAACCTCCTAACCTCCTCTCCCCCCGCGCCGGCGGCGCCACGCCGCGTCGGGGCCCAGCCACCGGAGCCCTCACCTCGTCCTTCCTAGGGCGCCCCCTCCCCCGCCGCCGTCGCCGAAAGCGCTGCCGGGCAAAGTCCTGCGGCGTGGCGGCGGCGGCGGCCGTTCCTCTCGCCCCCACGACCGGAGGGCACGGTAGCGGCGGCCGGCCAAGCTTCTCCTTGATGCGGCGGCGCAGGGAGGCGACGGCCATGGCGTTGATCTGCATGCGGCGGCCGGGTGATGGCTGTGAAGATCAGGTCCAATCTAGGTCCGTTTGGGTCGGGGCAGGCGTCGATCTGCATGTCGTGGCTCTGCCTCCTCGGCAGTGAGGCGTTCGTGGGCATCTCTCGCGTCATGAGGACACTTGGGGCAGCAGCCTCGGGCATGGTGGTGGTGTTCATCTTCTTCGTCGGAGGTGGTCGGCCAGGCTGGTAGTCCTGTGGGGGGGGGGGAGGGGTCATGGGATCTCACACAGGTCTCCGGCAATGGTGATCTAGTCCGGGGTGTCATGGCGGCCGGTGAAAACTGAGCCTTGACCTCGGTCTTGGCGGATGATGGCAGCGTCGGTCGACGTCGTTACCTTGTCGAAGGCGTCATCTTTGCCCGTCTTGCCACTACACTCGGCGAGTTGGGGATGCGCGGCTGCCGGTGAAACCCATGCTTCGACCTCGGTTGGCGGACGATGGCGACGTGTCGAGCCGCTACCTTCTTGAAGGCACCATCGTCGCAGTCTGCGGTCTCTCACTCGTGTTGCTTCGGGGGAAACCCTAGGTCCGGGTCTCCCGGATCGGACGATGGCGGCGCGCCCTGTGTCGTTCTACCTCTTGGGGCATCGTTTTTGGAGCAGCTGCTGGATGTTAGCGGATGTCGGTGGAGTGGTATTCATCTACCACATTGTTGGCGCTGAGTCTCAGTGGCATGGTGCTGCAGGGTATCGACGACAGATGCGGGATGATGTATGCGTGCAGGATGGTGGAGCCGTCTGGCGTCATGGTGGCATCGACGACATCTTGCAAGGTTAATGCGATGATCTCTCTTGAAGATAGAGTCGAGGAAGACGGCGGTAGCAACTTTTGTGGCGTCTGCGTTGACGTGCGTTGAGAGTCTGCTCGACTGGATGTGCTTTCTCACCTGCTATTGGGCGGTTTAGGAAAGCATTTAGTTTTTTGGATGATGTGAGTTGGTGTATTGTCACCATTTTCATCCCACTATAGGTATAGTAAGGTTGCTTCAAGATTGATCTTTTGTATTATTCTTGTAAGGTTTTGTGAATAATCTAATAAAAAAAGCCGTGTGTATCCTTTGGATGCAGAAGCTGGGGCGATATTTCTCCCATTTCGAAAAAAAAATCAGCAATGAGCAGTATTAAACAATAAACACAAATATTTACTAAATTCGTCTTTTAGATACCTATGAAATGAACATGAGTGTGAACTTGAAACTTCAAATATTTGTAACATAACTCTTGTAACATACCTTATTGTTTTGTAGTGACTAGCTTTCTGAACGAGAATATACTTAATTATAACCTAGGTGACGTTATCGAAAACCAATTGCAACCCGTGTTGCAACTCAGGAGTCAGGACAAGCACAAATCATGAGGCAATCTAATGGTTCGGGTAATTTTATGAGTTATAAATAATGCCGCAACTTATAAAAACGCGAATTATGAAGCAATCTAATGGTTTGGGTACTTTTCTGAGCTGTAACTCATGCGCAACTCATGACGAGATGAATCACGAAGCAGGCGCACGGCCATGTGGAGGATTGCGGCTTGTCGATGGGGCGCACGGCCATGTGATGCCCCGCGCGTGCGCCCGCACATACGGCACGCTCAAGTGTTGATAGCCATGATTGATCATTTTCTTTTTTCTCTTTTGGCAACGAGCGGGCTGGTTAAGATCAAGGCTTTCAGCTTTGTCTGCTGACGAGGCATTTGGGAGGTACGTGGACGCCGGGCAGGCTACTGAGCGTGAGTCACGAGCACGAGCCCGTGATTGATGGCGAGACGAAGCGGCCACGTAGCTTCTCTCTGATTCTTCGAGTATTGTACTTAGCCTAATATGGTTTTCTACTCTTAATCAGTGCAGCGTCGTCTTCGAGTTGGAGGCTTTGTTTTTCCGGAGGACGTCTTGGAGGCTTGTGGTCGTTATCCAGGAAACAGCGGCAGGTTTGTCAGGTTGCGTCGCAATGCAGAGCAGGGGACTCCGGTGGCTAAGCTGTGGCACACAGGGAGAGATGCATCTTCTTCTTCTTCTAATCTCGCTGGGTTTATTAACTACAGGCTTCGTTGTCGGGTCTGAGACAGTGCCGACCGTCCTTGAAAATCGACATTTCCTGCATCTCGATAGACGCGTCGGCGGTATTGCAACTCTCTCTGCAAGATCGAGAAAGGTATACTTTTTTTTAGATAAAAAGCATCTAGACGACTTTAAATTAATAAAGTTCATAAAGTTCGAAACAAAGTAGAGTTACAATGTTGCGGCATACAGCTTAGCTAAGGAAAAACGAACACATCATCACATAAGAGGAGCAAGAACAGCCTAGACGCGCTCGAGGAGAAGAACACCGTCTTGAGGATGAAGTCGCGAGCGCCATCAGGGGTCCTTATTGATCATTTGCCACCAGTCCCGCGTGCATAAGTCTTAGTTACCTTGTCATTTCCGAGAGGTTTGCTTTGTCTTGTACCTTTGCGAAGGGGATCCACAGCTGCAGAATCACAATGGTTTTATATAACAGGTTAGCAGGTTTAGAGATCACCCTAGATTCAAAAATGTGCTTGTTGCGAATATGCCAAAGCCCAACTTTGAGCCGCAAATAAAGTCCAAATAAATCAACGCAGATGACCCGAAAAATTAGAAACAATGGCAAAGAACTGAGCAAAAGAGGTGGGCGACCAGCGACACTCGAGGAGTTGTCTCACCACACTCCACATGAACCTAGCCAACGAACAAGTAAAGAAGATATGGTTGGCATCCTCCGACGCATCACAGAGGGCACATCTCCCTGTTGCCGGGCCAAATCTGGACGCCACTAACTGACTGGAGGGAAGGCGGTCAAGGATAAGCCGCTAAGTAAAAATACGAATCTTAAGGGGGAGTTTGGCTGCCCACACATCCCTAGCGTGTGCAACTGATGCTCCCTCGGACAGCTTCTTATACATGGATGCCACTGAATAACAACCCGTGGGATCGAGGTTCCAGACGATATTGTCAACTCCAGGTTCAAGAATGGTCTCCTGGAGGATGAGCTACAAGTTGGTCCATTCTTCCCTGGCCTGAAGGTCGAAGGTTCTACGAAGCGGAGCCCTAATGTAGCAGCACAGGCCGAGGCAACAGAGATTTGTTGGTTGTCGCAGGTTCTGAAAAGAGTAGGGAACGTGTCCTTAAGGGGCCTCAGCCCAACCCAAAGGTCGAGCCAAAACATAGTTCGGTTCCCATCCCGTACCATGTGTTTGGCTCCCAATTTGAAGAAGTGCTTAATTTTGTGCAGGCTTTTCCAGAACGGAGAGCCCCCCACTCCCGAACTAGAGAAGATATTCATCGCCGTCGTATACTTGGCTCTAATAAGTTGTGCCCACAAGGCGTTGTCTCCTTGGAACAGTTTCCAAACCCATTTAAGGAGAAGGGCTATGTTCATCTTTCTGGAATTGAGTAGGCCTAAACCTCCTGCTTCCTTTGGTCTACAAATCGCCGGCCAATTGACTAAGTGGTATTTGCGTTCCGGCCCCGCGCCTTCCCAAAAGATCCGAGAGCGATGTGAGTCAAATTTGTCGTGGACTCCATCCTGAAGAAGGAATAGACCCATAGCAAACATTGGGAGGCTGCTAAGACAAGAGTTGGAGAGAATCAATCTTCCTCCCGAGGAGAGGAATCTCCCCAACCAAGTTTCAATCCTTGAACCAAGTCTTTGGACCAAGAACATCCATTGTTCCATGGTAAGTTTGCGATCCGAGATGGGGAGACCAAGATATACAAAAGGGAAGGCCCCAAGCTTGCAATTGAGCATATCAGCCACCCTCTGCTGAATCTCAATTGGTTGGCCCATAACAATGATCTCGCTTTTGTGGTAGTTAATTTTGAGCCCGGACATTTCTTCGAAGCACATGAGAAGGAATTTCAGGTTTATGACTTGTCGTTCATCGTACTGACAGAGGATTAGAGTATCGTCGGCGTATTGCAGGTGAGATATCCCCCGGGTATCAAGTGTGGCACCATCCCCGCGATGTGCCCAGCCTCACTTGCCTTGGTCAGCATGATGGACAGAGCTTCTGCCATGAAGTTGAAAAGCAAAGGCGAGAGAGGGCCCCTTGTCGTAAACCCCTCTTGTTGCGGAAAAAGGGGCCGGCCTCCCCGTTGATGGAGATGGCCGTCTAACCACCGGTAACAAGCCGCAAAATGCGGTGTACCACACCGCTATCAAAGCCCTTAGCCCACAGGAGCTCAGTCAAGAAAGCCCAATTGACTCTGGCGTAAGCTTTTTCAAAGTCCAACTTAAGCAAAATGCCTCCAAGCTTTTTTGCTTTTCATCTCATGGATGATTTCCTGCAGGGTCAGCGCCCCGTCGAGAATGAATCTGCCCTTAATGAAAGCTGTCTGGTTCTGGCTGATGATTCAATGGGCAATTGGATCGAGTTTTGAGGCAAAGGCCTTGGACACTATCTTGAAGATCACATTTATTAACGCGATTGGTATGTATTGTGTAATCTTATCGGCACCGGGACATTGGGAATTAGCGAGATAACTCCAAAGTTAAGACGAGCGACATCGATCCGTCCCAGGATGAAGTCATTGAGAGGTATACTTGCTCCGTTCTATAACTTTTTTTTAATGTGGTTTAAGTTTAAATTTTTAACCGTAGTTACAACTAAAATTACGGAACGGAGACAGCCCAATGCTAGGCGATAAGCTCCATCAAACCAATCTTCGGCAAGGCGGGTTGTACGGGTTAAAAAAAAAGCAGTGTTTGATAGGGCCAATGCATGATGAGAAAAGTGCATCATGAAATCCATAATTCCACCTTACAAGGCTGCAAAATGAACCAGGGCTACAGTGAGTCAAGTTCTTGTAGGCCACGAGCTTCGTTTGTCATTCCGTCGTTGTTTTGATCCTCATATGATGGAGAGATGGGATGAGCTTTGTAGCTTGTTATGTTCGATCTCTCTGTCGCCTTAGGAAGACTCCCCACATTGGGTTTTTGAAAACTCTGGAGTTTATTCAGTAAAATCTTTTTATCGCTTTGTTAATGATGGTAGTGTTAGAGTACCTCACCTTGCTGCCATTTGGCGAATCCAAATCCCGGGCTGGGTTCATGTCTTTTTTGTGGCTGTTATGCCAAAACAAACTCTTAACTAGCAATAATTTATCCAAACATCGTCATGTACTTGACCTTTCATGTTTGTTCTGTTCCGAATCTGAACAGGTGTGCACCTATTTTTTGATTGTGTTGTTGCCAAACAAATTTGGACGATGCTCCATGCGATTTTTCCTAGCATACACATGATGAACTTCAACTCGCTACACAGCATCTGGCTCTCTAATGATCATATATCTTGTTTTATTACTGTTGCTTTCCTTTGGGCCTTATGAAAAACTCGAAATGACATGTGTTTCAGGGGAAAAAATGGTCAAGTCTCAGTATGGTATGGGATCGTGCAACTTCAATGATAAAAGCTGGACACCATTGATCAAGAAGTCGCGCTCTCGGTTGATGGACAGAAGCCTGCGTTTGCTGAACATCAAGAGGGGCAAATTACTGCGGATTGCTTGGCCGGCCTGAAGTATGATGTGGAGCGTCGATAATTCTTGATCGCCAACACCAACTGGTTCAGGCTGAGTAGGTTGTGCCTTCCCCTGTAGCTGCTTCGACGTCTCAGCATCTTGTACTTTCAGTTTTTTTGTAAAATTGCTGGAGAGATTGCTCCCGAAGGCTATCTCGATACACTGACTTCATTTTCTAATAAAATGGGGCTGGGGGCTTTGCGCCCCCCCCCCCCCCCGTTTTTCTAAAAAAAATGGAAATACAGTTATGCTATTATACCCGGAAGATGCATTTTGGAAATTTTTCCTCTAGCTCTGTCCCTAATCTTCGGGATAGCTGGTTTCATGAGCAATGACATTTGCCTGCTACGGCAATGTTTAAAAGCGATATTCACAAGGATCGCTTGACAAGTTGTATGAATAGTGTATACGTGCTCTAGTATGAGCCCACGTCACTTCTTTTTGGAAGAGGGGTCAAACTCAAACCCAATAAAAGCTTGTTTCGTATTAAAGTTTTATTAGAAACTAGAGGGGATCATCTTCAAGGAGATTGGATGATACCACTGCTTTCACATAATTCCCCCGGATCCCATAAAACCCTAATCACTAGGAGGAAGAGAGTAGGTTTTCTTTTTGGCTCTTGACTCTTGCCAAGAGGTGGTTTGTAAGATCTCTAAAAATCTTCTTCTTCATTAATGAAAATGGCATTTTTTTGCCTTGTTACGAAAAAATCCCCGGTTCCTTAGGTAGAGGTGCTATATTGAGGATTAAAAAAATACACTAAAAAGTGAGGGTAAATAAGAAAAGTAGGGATTAAACCAACCAAAAGACTAGAACCAACCATATTTTTACTAATAAGTCAGGATTTAGGATTTAGTGGGGTAATCCTCGCAAATACCCGAAAGAAACTCTAGTACTAAATACTCCCATACAACCAGGAAACAAACGGTACATGGTTTTACTTTAACACAGACTACTCGCAGCAAAACGAAGTCTTGCAGCCCAAAAGACAGCAGTGCAAACTTAACCGTTCTTACTGCTACATTAATGTTTTGTTTTGCTCCTTAGTACCTTCATCTGCCTTTCTGCAGCTTAGGTTCACTGGTGTGCCAAGAATGATGAAGAAACTGATCAGAATGGATATCAAAATAGTAATATGTTGTCTATCGCAAGCATATGAGACATGTGAGCCTCCACTGTTATTAGCATTAAGATTTTTGAAGGAAAAACAGGTGTTCGCCATCTAGCCCTAATCAACTTCACAATCTGCGTGAGATTCAAAATCGAAATGGTAGGAGCAAGTAAATGCTCAAGATTGCCTAGAAAGCATTTCATAGCTTTCATTCTAGAACTGTGCCCATTTGATGAAGGCACTCCTGTAATTTAACAAACATTTCATGCATTTCCAACTAACCTTAGTTACGGTCTCGGCAGACTGGACACAGCCATACATTCACTGTCTAAAGTCTGAACAAATAAACCAACATTGCTTGTTAGAAACATCAATAATTAAATCACATAAGGGCTTGTGCATTATTGTTTGAAGTTTTCACCTCTGCGATCTCTCGGAGCATCTTTCTTTTCTTGTTCTTGTTTTCATTTATATCCATGCAGTTCTTATTTCCAGCAAAGTTGTCATCAGTTGATTTTCTATCATTTTTTTCAGAGCACATAACAAAAGGATAGTTAAGACACGACAGTACAAATGAAAAAAGGAAAAAAATATTAGTTACTTACTCAGATATATCATACACTTCAGTCGTATCTGTTTTGGAAGTAGCAGGAGCCTCAAGACAAAAGTTCTTCTAAAAATGACCAAAAGGTTCACTGAGCACTCCCAAACAACTTTACAGACTTCCATTCCTTCATAGCTTTCAGGTTCTGCAATTGTATTAAGCAATTTATGTGCAATCATGGCTTCCTTTGCTATACCCTACAACAAACCGTTATTTTGCAATTGATGAGAAGAAGCGTATACTGCAGAAGACCACTTTTTTCGAGTACATGCATGAACACAACTCTCACAAAAAATTGAATGACCTTAAGCGTGTAACTTAGCAGGTTCAGTAATACACAGACATGACTCCGAAACATCTTTGGGATATCAATAACCAATAGAAGGACATGTACGTCCGTAATGAATCATACACATATACGAATAACTTCGAGTGAACCCAGTGTAAATTCATTATTGCCTCACGATACGTATGACAACCCGAGGTGAGATTTAGGTATCCATGTGAATCAACTCTTGTTCACTATACCATTAACCTCCTTCCGGTTAATTTCATTCTTTTTCCTCATTTTTTATTTCAAGATCCTCGTGATCAACATCACAATGTGATTGGCCAGTTGGTAAGATGACATTGTAATACTGAGAGGTCTCAGAGAGTATCTATCCTTTGTCATGACTCGGGAGGAGCAATATCCTAGTCTTAAATCGTCGACATCCCACCCATACCTTCTAATATCACTACTACGAAAAACCTTACCAGTGGCGCACCAGTTTTGCCCATCAGTGGCACACTAGTGATGCATCACTACTAGCATGCCAGTGCTAACAACTACTAGTGGCACACTAGGTGGTGCGCCACTAGTAGCGCCACTGATATTTACATTTGGCGCGCCACAGGTATCTTTATTAGGTGTGCCACTGGTATTTATATTAGGTGCGCTGGTACTATGATGGGTGCACCACTGGTATAATTTCAAATTTTAGTTTTTATGTGATGTCCTCGCATTTACACATGCATACATTTTCAATACAGTATATTACACTGTACACATTTTGTAAAATAGTATAAATAGACAAAGTTGATTGCATTGGTAGCAAAACACTGATAAGACCAACACAATTAGTGCTCAATCAGTGTTTGTTAATTAGAACCCGAAATAGCGAGACAAGTGTCCAAATATTAGACAAGTGTAGGTCTCTACACCGAGTAGCAAATTCATCATCACATTACAAAGTCATCAAAACTACGAACACATAGAAGAGAAACGCCATCACAATGAGTATCATCACAATAAAGGTGGTGTTCATCCAGTTCATCATCATCTCTCCCCTCTCTCTCTCTCGTGCTGGTAACCTGGTGTGGTGTGCCATTGCTAACCTGGCATATTATGTAACCACAACTGTCATACTTACTAGTGGCGCACCACACATAAGTGGTAAGTTTGCTAGAAGTGGCGCACGTCCTAGTGGTGGCCACTGGTATTAGCACGAGTGCATAAACCCATATGTAGTTGTTTTCCTAGTAGTGTATACCTGAGTTTATCTTTATAGCCACTCTATATATAGAGATGTTTGATTAGATCTAAGTATATCTTTGGATACGAATATACTTGATACATAAGATAACAATAATAATGTGTGACAAAATTAACTCATACTATATCATATAAATGGATTAGTTCAATAGGCTTGTGATTCTAACAACCTCCCACTTGTTGTCTGCATCCTTATTATAATAACTATGCCCATGATCACATAAATGTGTTTATCAACAACATATGATCTAGTACTAGATGAGAAACTAAGAACAACTTGGTGTCTCTCTTGACACATGTTAGTGGGCTTTTTTTTATGAATCTCATATTTGAGAACCACATCAGTCGTAGGATAAAGAGATAAACATTGACAATGAATACGGAGCTATTAATAAATAATATATTATTTGCTTCTAGGGCATAACTCCTTCATTTTCCCCTATCTAAACCAATATTATTTAAAAAAGAATAGGGTGAGGGCGGTGATGAGCGTAGATTGCACACCATTGGGAACCCCAAGAGGAAGGTATGATGAGCACAGTAGCAAGTTTTCCCTCCGTAAGAAACCAAGTTTTAGTCGACCGGTAGGAGAAAGACGTGACTTCTGAAGGTGTTGCTAGCTGACTTGTGGCAGGGCGCACTACCGGCGTCAGCAACAACGTGGAACCTGCACACAACACAACCAAAATACTTTGCCCCAACTTACAGTGAGGTTGTCAATCTCACCGGTTTTGCTGAAAACAAAGGATTAACCGTATAGTGTGGAAAGAGATGTTTGTTTGCAGTGAAATTAAAGAGAACAATGCTTGCAGTAAGTAACAGAACATGATGATTTTATCAGTGTAAAAGAAAGGACCGGGGTCCATAGTTCACTAGAGGTGTCTCTCCATAAAGATAAATAACATGTTGGGTGAACAAATTACAGCTTGGCTAAAGACCATACATGACAAGATGATTACTATGAGATTCGCTTGGGTGTTACAACATAATACATAGGCCGTAATCCAACTTCGTCTATGACTAATAATCCACCTTCCGATTATCGTCCGAACCCCTTCCAGTATTAAGTTGCAAGCAACAGATTATCGCATTAAGAAATATGTGTAAAGTAAATAATAGAATTACCCTTAGATAAAACATTATTGTTTTCTCCCTAGTAGCAACAACACATCTACAATCTTAGAAGTTATTGTGACTCTTCCAGAAAACTAGAGGCATGAACCTACTATCGAGCATAAATACTCCCTTTTGAAGTCACAATCATTTACTTGGCCAGAGCAACTACTAGCAACGGAGAGCATGCAAGATCACAAATAACATATGAAAAGTATATAATCGATCTCAACATAGTATTCAATATTCATCGGATCCCAGCAAACACAACATGTAGCATTACGTAAAGATGATCTCGATCATGATAGGCAGCTCACAAGATCTAAACATGAGGCATAAATTGGAGAAGACAACCATCTAGCTACTGTTATGGACCCATAGTTTAGGGATGAACTACTCACGCATCACTTCGGAGGAGGACATGACGATGTAGAGGCCTCCGGTGATGATCTCCCCCTCCAGCAGGGTGCCGGGAAGAGCTTCAGAACCCTCCCGAGCTAGGGTCTGCAATGGCGGCCGCGACGAAACTTTTCGTGGATGGAGGCTCGGGTGTTTAGTTTTTTCCCGAGATCGTGAATAAATAGGCGGAAGGGCGAGGTCGGTGAACGCCTGGGGGGCCCACACCACCCCTTGGCGCGAGCCCACCCTTGGTCGCGCCATGGGGTGGTCTGGCCGCACTGTGGTGCCTCTTTGTCCCCCCTCTGGACTACGTCTTCGTTACGGTAAAATATTGACTTCGGCTTTTATTTTGTCCAATTCCGAGAATATTTCCTATACAACTTTTCTGAAATACAAAATAGCAGAAAGCATGGAACTGGCACCGTGGCATCTTGTCAATAGGTTAGTGCCAGAAAATGTATAAAAGTGAAACGAAGTGTTAGCAAATCATATATAAATTGGTGTAAAATAAGCATGGAGCATCAAAAATTATAGATACGTTTGCAACGTATCAGGCGGCGCCCCCTCCCTCGTTTGGGCATAGCTTCGCAAGTTCTGCAGACACCCTCGTTGGGGCAGTGCATGGTGTAGTGTATGTTGGAGTTCACCCCCTGCACCGGTGCACCTCTTCCATGAGGTCTCCATTCTCCATCACCATGTCGGCAACGATCCTCCGGTCAAAAGAGTCGTCCGCACCTACCGAGTGGTGCCACAACGCGTTGTTGTGACAGTCGACCGGTTTGGGCCCTTGTTGCTGGCTAAGGAAACAACGGTGACACCCTTGCCCACGACGTGGAATGCGGCGATGGTCACCATGTCTACATTGTTCGGTAGTGGTCGAAAGTTTTTGTAGCCGATGGAAGCACATATGACATTGACATTGTCACTCACATCAGAAATCCTTAAAAAAGGCCTAGTAAGGGAACCCGGTGGGGATTCCAAAACTTGTACATTGCAAGGTTTGTGACTGGAGAAGTTCTGGCGGCCCTTGGTGGCTTGCCCGCCGTGGAAAAATGAGATGTTCATTAGGTATTTTCCGCCATCCATCGAGTCCACGTGCGTGTTGTGGCTAGTCTCATTCTCGTGGTTTGAGTTGTCATCCAAGAAGGACATGTTGCCAATGAAATTATTGTTGCAGCGGAAGCGTCCTCTGCCCTCACATGCTCCCTTCAACATGGCCAACAAAAATGACATCTACTTCTTGTCAAAGTAGGAGGTGGGAATCGAATCTAGAGTACAATATTCCGATGATGAAACCCTTGTCGTATCTAGACTGTCCCATACATCACTACAAGAAAAGTTGCCATGGCCGACGAAGTTGAAGTCGCGCCGTGGTTGCTGGTGTATGATACGTCCAAAACGTATCTACTTTCCCGAACACTTTTGCTATTGTTTGGCCTCTAATTTGTGTATTTTGGATGCAACTAACACGGACTAACGCTGTTTTCAGCAGAACTGCTCTGGTGTCTCGTTTTTGTGCGGAAATCCAACTTTCGGGAAAAACCTCGGAATTTATGCGAAGGCCCTATTTTCCCAGGAAACTAACGGAGCCGAAGGGCAATTGAAGTGGAGGCCCGAGGGCGCCACACCACCCGGCGGCGCGGCCCGGGGGGCCCGCGCGGCCAGGTGGTGTGGCCCCTCGGCCGGCCTCCGACGCCCTCCTTCGGACTACTTATTCGCCTCGACCTAAAAACGCCTGGAGAGAAGTCTAAGTCGCCAGAAACCCTCCAGAACGCCGCCACATCGCGAAACTCCGTCGCGGGAGCCAGAAGTCTCCGTTCTGGCACTCCGCCGGGACGGGGAATTGGAGGAGATTGATACGTCTCCAACGTATCGATAATTTCTTGTGTTCCATGCCACATTATTGATGTTATCTACATGTTTTATGCACACTTTATGTCATATTCGTGCATTTTCTGGAACTAACCTATTAACAAGATGCCGAAGTGCCGATTCTGTTTTCTGCTGTTTTTGGTTTCAGAAATCCTAGTAAAGAAATATTCTCGGAATTGGACGAAATAAAAGCCCGGAGGCCTATTTTCTCACGAAGCTTCCGGAAGACCGAAGACGAGACGAAGAGGGGCCACGGGGTGGCCAAACCCTAGGGCGGCGCGGCCCCACCCCCGGCCGCGCCGGCCTATGGTGTGGGCCCCCCGTGCCGCCTCTCGACTTGCCCTTCCGCCTACTTAAAGCCTCCGTGACGAAACCCCCGCACCGAGAGCCACGATACGGAAAACCTTACCGAGACGCCGTCGCCGCCGATCCCATCTCGGGGGATCCTCGGAGATCGCCTCCGGCACCCTGCCGGAGAGGGGAATCATCTCCCGGAGGACTCTACACCGCCATGGTCGCCTCCGGAGTGATGAGTGAGTAGTCTACCCCTGGACTATGGGTCCATAGCAGTAGCTAGATGGTTGTCTTCTCCCCATTGTGCTATCATTGTCGGATCTTGTGAGCTGCCTATCATGATCAAGATCATCTATATGTAATTCTATATGTTGCGTTTGTTGGGATCCGATGAATAGAGAATACTTGTTATGTTGATTATCAAAGTTATGCTTATGTGTTGTTTATGATCTTGCATGCTCTCCGTTATTAGTAGATGCTCTGGCCAAGTAGATGCTTTTAACTCCAAGAGGGAGTACTTATGCTCGATAGTGGGTTCATGCCGCATTGACACTCGGGACGAGTGACGGAAAGTTCTAAGGTTGTGTTGTGCTCGTTGCCACTAGGGATAAAACATTGATGCTATGTCTAAGGATGTAGTTGTTGATTACATTACGCACCATACTTAATGCAATTGTCCGTTGCTTTGCAACTTAATACCGGAGGGGGTTCGGATGATAACCTCGAAGGTGGACTTTTTAGGCATAGATGCGGTTGGATGGCGGTCTATGTACTTTGTCGTAATGCCCAATTAAATCTCACTATACTCATCATGATATGTATGTGCATGGTCATGCTCTCTTTATTTGTCAATTGCCCAACCGTAATTTGTTCACCCAACATGCTGTTCGTCTTATGGGAGAGACACCTCTAGTGAACTGTGGACCCCGGTCCAATTCTCTTTACCGAAATACAATCTACTCGCAATACTTGTTTTTACTCGTTTTCTCTGCAAACAATCATCTTCCACACAATACGGTTAATCCTTTGTTACAGCAAGCCGGTGAGATTGACAACCTCACTCGTTTCGTTGGGGCAAAGTACTTTGGTTGTGTTGTGCAGGTTCCACGTTGGCGCCGGAATCTCCGGTGTTGCGCCGCACTACATCCCGCCGCCATCAACCTTCAACGTGCTTCTTGGCTCCTCCTGGTTCGATAAACCTTGGTTTCTTTCCGAGGGAAAACTTGCTGCTGTGCGCATCATACCTTCCTCTTGGGGTTGCCCAACGAACGTGTGAAATACACGCCATCAAGCTCTTTTTCCGGCGCCGTTGCCGGGAGATCAAGACACGCTGCAAGGGGAGTCTCCACTTCTCAATCTCTTTACTTTGTTTTTGTCTTGCTTTATTTTATTTACTACTTTGTTTGCTGCACTAAATCAAAACACAAAAAAATTAGTTGCTAGTTTTACTTTATTTACTGTCTTGCACTCTATATCAAAAACACAAAAAAATTAGTTTACTTGCATTTACTTTATCTAGTTTGTCTTATTTACTACTGCTAAAATGGCTACCCCTGAAAATAATAAGTTGTGTGACTTCACAACCACAAATAATAATGATTTCTTATGCACACCTATTGCTCCACCTGCTACTACAGCAGAATTCTTTGAAATTAAACCTGCTTTATCGAATCTTGTCATGAACAATCAATTTTCTGGTGTTAGTTCTGATGATGCTGCTGCCCATCTTAATAATTTTGTTGAACTATGCGAAATGCAAAAATATAAAGATGTAGATGGTGATATTATTAAACTAAAATTGTTCCCTTTCTCATTAAGAGGAAGAGCTAAAGATTGGCTGCTATCTCTGCCTAAGAATAGTATTGATTCATGGACTAAATGCAAGGATGCTTTTATTGGTAGATATTATCCCCCTGCTAAAATTATATCTTTGAGGAGTAGCATAATGAATTTTAAACAATTAGATACTGAACATGTTGCTCAAGCTTGGGAAAGAATGAAATCTCTCGGTTAAAAATTGCCCAACCCATGGATCGACTACTTGGATGATCATCCAAACCTTCTATGCAGGACTAAATTTTTCTTCGCGGAATTTATTGGATTCAGCTGCTGGAGGTACCTTTATGTCCATCACTCTTGGTGAAGCAACAAAGCTTCTTGATAATATGATGATCAACTACTCTGAATGGCACACGGAAAGGGCTCCACAAGGTAAGAAGGTAAATTCTGTTGAAGAATCCTCCTCCTTGAATGATAAGGTTGATGCTATTATGTCTATGCTTGCGAATGATAGGACTAATGTTGATCCTAATAATGTTCCATTAGCTTCATTGGTTGCACAAGAAGAACATGTTGATGTAAACTTCATTAAAAATAATAATTTCAACAACAATGCTTATCGGAACAATTCTAGTAATAACTATAGGCCATATCCTTATAATAATTGTAACGGTTATGCTAATTCTTATGGAAATTCTTACAACAATAATAGGAATTCACCCCATGGACTTGAAGCCATGCTTAAAGAATTTATTAGTACACAAACTGCCTTTAACAAATCTGTTGAGGAAAAGCTCAATAAAATTGATATTCTTGTTTCTAGAGTTGATAGTCTTGCTTCGATGTTGATCTTTTGAAATCGAAAGTTATGCCTAATGAGAATCATCATAATAAAATTGTTACTACAGCAAATGCCATCCAAGTTAGAATTAATGAGAATATAAGATTAATGGCTGAATTGCGTGCTAGGTGGGATAGAGAAGAAAATGAAAAACTAGCTAAAGAGAAGAATATAGCTAAAGTTTGGACTATTACCACCACTAGTAATGCTAATGCTACACATGTTGCTGCACCTCCTACTCATACTAATAAAAGAATTGGTGTTAGCAATGTTTCCACTTCTAATGCAAAGCGCGAAAAACTGCTCGAAACCGCTAAAACCGCTGAAACCGCTCGCGATAAAGCTGCTGAAATTTTTTCCAACATTGGGGATGATGATCCCATTGCCTTAGATTATAATGGTTTGAATTTTGATGATTGCCACATCTCTGAAGTTATAAAGTTCTTGCAAAAACTTGCTAAAGTCCTAATGCTAGTGCTATAAATTTGGCTTTCACGCATCATATTACAAATGCTCTCATAAAAGCTAGAGAAGAGAAACTAGAGCGCGAAGCCTCTATTCCTAAAAAGTTAGAAGATGGTTGGGAGCCCATCATTAAGATGAAGGTTAAAGATTTTGATTGTAATGCTTTATGTGATCTTGGTGCAAGTATTTCGTTATGCCGAAGAAAATTTATAATATGCTTGACTTGCCACCGCTGAAAAATTGTTATTTGGATGTTAATCTTGCCGATCATTCTACAAAGAAACCTTTGGGTAAAGTTGATAATGTTCGCATTACCGTTAACAATAATCTTGTTCCCGTTGATTTTGTTGTCTTGGATATTGAATGCAATGCATCTTGTCCAATTATATTGGGAAGACCTTTTCTTCGAACCGTTGGTGCTATTATTGATATGAGGGAAGGAAATATAAAATATCAATTTCCTCTCAAGAAAGGTATGGAACACTTCCCTAGAAAGAGAATGAAGGTACCTTATGATTCTATCATTAGAACAAATTATGATGTTGATGCTTCATCTCTCGATGTTACTTGATACACACTTTCCGCGCCTAGCTGAAAGGCGTTAAAGAAAAGCGCTTATGGGAGACAACCCATGTTTTTACCTACAGTACTTTGTTTTTTATTTTGTGTCTTGGAAGTTGTTTACTACTGTAGCAACCTCTCCTTATCTTAGTTTTGAGTTTTGTTGTGCCAAGTTAAGCCGTTGATAGAAAAGTAAGTACTAGATTTGGATTACTGCGCAGTTCCAGATTTCTTTGCTGTCACGAATCTGAGCCCACTGCCCTGCAGGAAGCTCAGAAAATTATGCAAATTTACGTGCGTGATCCTCAGATATGTACGCAACTTTCATTCAATTTGAGCATTTTCATTTGAGCAAGTCTGGTGCCATTTTAAAATTCGTCAATACGAACTGTTCTGTTTTGACAGATTCTGCCTTTTATTTCGCATTGCCTCTTTCGCTATGTTGGATGAATTTCTTTGATCCACTAATGTCCAGTAGCATTATGCAATGTCCAGAAGTGTTAAGAATGATTGTGTCACCTCTGAATATGTCAATTTATATTGTGCACTAACCCTCTAATGAGTTGTTTCGAGTTTGGTGTGGAGGAAGTTTTCAAGGATCAAGAGAGGAGTATGATGCAACATGATCAAGGAGAGTGAAAGCTCTAAGCTTGGGGATGCACCCGGTGGTTCACCCCTGCATATATCAAGAAGACTCAAGCGTCTAAGCTTGGGGATGCCCAAGGCATCCCCTTCTTCATCAACAAATTATCGGGTTCCTCCCCTGAAACTATATTTTTATTCGGCCACATCTTATGTGCTTTTTCTTGGAGCGTCGGTTTGTTTTTGTTTTTGTTTTGTTTGAATAAAATGGATCCTAGCATTCACTTTATGGGAGAGATACACGCTCCGCTGTAGCATATGGACAAATATGTCCTTGGTTTCTACTCATAGTATTCATGGCGAAGTTTCTCCTTCGTTAAATTGTTATATGGTTGGAATTGGAAAATGATACATGTAGTAATTGCTATAAATGTCTTGGGTAATGTGATACTTGGCAATTGTTGTGCTCATGTTTAAGCTCTTGCATCATATGCTTTGCACATATTAATGAAGAAATACATAGAGCATGCTAAAATTTGGTTTGCATATTTGGTTTCTCTAAGGTCTAGATAATTTCTAGTATTGAGTTTGAACAACAAGGAAGACGGTGTAGAGTCTTATAATGCTTTCAATATGTCTTTTATGTGAGTTTTGCTGTACCGTTCATCCTTGTGTTTGTTTCAAATAAGCCTTGCTAGCCTAAACCTTGTATCGAGAGGGAATACTTCTCATGCATCCAAAATACTTGAGCCAACCACTATGCCATTTGTGTCCACCATACCTACCTATACTACATGGTATTTTCCCGCCATTCCAAAGTAAATTGCTTGAGTGCTACCTTTAAAATTCCATCATTCACCTTTGCAATATATAGCTCATGGGACAAATAGCTTAAAAACTATTGTAGTATTGAATATGTAATTATGCACTTTATCTCTTATTAAGTTGCTTGTTGTGCGATAACCATGTTTATCGGGGAACGCCATCAACTCATTGTTGAATTTCATGTGAGTTGCTATGCATGTTCGTCTTGTCCGAAGTAAGGGCGATCTACACCGAGTTGAATGGTTTGAGCATGCATATTGTGAGAGAAGAACATTGGGCCGCTAACTAAAGCCATGATTCATGGTGGAAGTTTCAGTTTTGGACAAACATCCTCAAATCTCTAATGAGAAAAGAATTAATTGTTGTCAAATGCTTAAAGCATTAAAAGAGGAGTCCATTATCTGTTGTCTATGTTGTCCCGGTATGGATGTCTAAGTTGAGAATAATCAAAAGCGAGAAATCCAAATGCGAGCTTTCTCCTTAGACCCTTGTACAGGCGGCATAGAGGTACCCCTTTGTGAAACTTGGTTAAAGCATATGTATTGCGGTGATAATCCAGGTAGTCCAAGCTAATTAGGACAAGGTGCGAGCACTATTAGTACACTATGCATGAGGCTTGCAACTTATAAGATATAATTTACATGATGCATATGCTTTATTACTACCGTTGACAAAATTGTTTCATGTTTTCAAAATCAAAGCTCTAGCACAAATATAGCAATCGATGCTTTTCCTCTATGAGGACCATTCTTTTACTTTCGGTGTTGAGTCAGTTCACCTATTTCTCTCCACCTCAAGAAGCAAACACTTGTGTGAACTCGTGCATTGATTCCTACATACTTGCTTATTGCACTTATTATATTACTCTATGTTGACAATATCCATGAGATATACATGTTACAAGTTGAAAGCAACCGCTGAAACTTAATCTTCTTTTGTGTTGCTTCAATACCTTTACTTTGAATTATTGCTTTATGAGTTAACTCTTATGCAAGACTTATTGATGCTTGTCTTGAAGTGCTATTCATGAAAAGTCTTTGCTTTATGATTCACTTGTTTACTCATGTCATACACATTGTTTTGATCACCGCATTCTCTACATATGCTTTACAAATAGTATGATCAAGTTTATGATGGCATGTCACTCCGGAAATTATCTTTGTTATCGTTTTACCCGCTCGGGACGAGCGTAACTAAGCTTGGGGATGCTGATACGTCTCCAACGTATCGATAATTTCTTGTGTTCCATGCCACATTATTGATGTTATCTACATGTTTTATGCACACTTTATGTCATATTCGTGCATTTTACGGAACTAACCTATTAACAAGATGCCGAAGTGCCGCTGTCGTTGTTCTCGCTGTTTTTGGTTTCGTAAATCCTAGTAAAGAAATATTCTCGGAATTGGACGAAATAAAAGCCCGGAGGCCTATTTTCTCACGAAGCTTCCGGAAGACCGAAGACGAGACGAAGAGGGGCCACGGGGTGGCCAAACCCCTAGGGCGGCGCGGCCCCACCCCGGCCGCGCCGGCCTATGGTGTGGGCCCCCGTGCCGCCTCTCGACTTGCCCTTCCGCCTACTTAAAGCCTCCGTGACGAAACCCCCAGCACCGAGAGCCACGATACGGAAAACCT